>NC_048590.1:8005778-8048278 GCF_013265735.2 Oncorhynchus mykiss | reverse complement strand
CAAGGTGTCCAAAGCGTTACACAGGGATGCTGGCCCATATTGACTCCAATGCTTCCCAAAGTTGTGTCATGTTGGCTGAATGTCCTTTGGCTGCTGGACCATTCTTAATCCACATGAAAAACTATTGAGTTTGAAAAATGCCAGCAGGGTTGCAGTTCTTGACACAGTCAAACCTTAGCTCCTGGCTCCTGGCTCCTGGCTTCTGGCTTCTGGCTCCTGTCTCCTGGCTTCTGGCTTCTGGCTCCTGGCTTCTGGCTCCTGGCTTCTGGCTCTTGGCTCCTGGCTCCTAGCTCTTGGCTCCTGGCTCTTGGCTCCTGGCTCCTGGCTTCTGGCTCCTGGCTCCTGGCTCTTGGCTCCTGGCTCCTGGCTCTTGGCTCCTGGCTTCTGGCTCCTGGCTCCTGGCTCCTGGCTCCTGCTACCATACCTTTTTTCAACGGCACTTCAGATATTTTGCCCTTTCACCCTCTGAACGGCCCACAATCCATGTTTCAAATGTGTCAAGACTTTAAAAGTCCTTCTTTAACCCGTCTCCTCCCCTTCATCGACACTAATTGAAGTAGAGTTAATAACAGGTTGACATAAATAAGGGATCATATCTTTCACCTGGAATCAGCTGGTCAGTCTACATCGTGGAAAGAGCAGGTGTTCCTAATGTTTTGTCCGCTCAGTGTATGTAGCTACCTGTGCTGCTGTGCTAGCTGACGCTTGCTAACGCCACGCTGGGAATATTCTCTCTGAGAGGACACGTTCCATTCCCTTGTAGCCTATTATTAAAGTGGTGACATCATCTACCCAACACCCCATCACTGAAGGATACCAGACTCCATTTTTTAGTCTGAATGTTGTTTTTTTGTTGTCGCAGCAGAGGTGAATGAGTTAAATCAAAGTCTCCGTGTGATATGTGGAATCATAGAGGAGAGATCAGCCTGTATGTGTTCCAGCTGTTTCTGTCTCTTGTTTAAAAGAAAAAATAGATCTACATTTTTAAGACCTGAGCAACAAGATAAACAGCATGATGTAAATGTGTTTATATACAGTGGGCATCATTAGTATTCATCCTCTTGGATGTACACCTACTGTATATACAGTGGGTATCGTTAGTATTCAGCCTCTTGGATGTACACCTACTGTATATACAGTGGGAACCGTTAGTATTCATCCTCTTGGATGTAGATCTACTGTATATACAGTGGGTATCATTAGTATTCACCCTCTTGGATGTACATCTACTGTATATACAGTGGGAACCGTTAGTATTCATCCTCTTGGATGTACATCTACAGTACATACAGTGGGTATCATTAGTATTCATCCTCTTGGATGTCCATCTACTGTATATACAGTGGGAACCATTAGTATTCATCCTCTTGGATGTACATCTACTGTATATACAGTGGGAACCGTTGGTGTTCATCTTCTTGGATGTACATCTACTGTATATACAGTGGAATCGTTAGTATTCGTCCTCTTGGATGTACACCTACTGTATATACAGTGGTCTACCATCTACCATCTAGCCCCACTACACAACCAGCAACCATCTAGCCCCACTACACAACCATCTACCATCTAGCCCCACTACACAACCATCTACCATCTAGCACCACTACACAACCAGCTACCATCTAGCCCCACTACACAACCATCTACCATCTACCATCTAGCCACACTACACAACCATCTACCATCTACCATCTAGCCCCACTACAAAACCATCTACCATCTAGCCCCACTACACAACCATCTATCATCTAGCCCCACTACACAACCATCTACCATCTAGCCCCACTACACAACCATCTATCATCTACCATCTAGCCCCACTACACAACCATCTACCATCTAGCCCCACTACACAACCATCTACAATCTAGCCCCACTACACAACCATCTACCATCTAGCCCCACTACACAACCATCTACCATCTACCATCTAGCCCCACTACACAACCATCTATCATCTACCATCTAGCCCCACTACACAACCAGCTACCATCTAACCCCACTACACAACCATCTACCATCTAGCCCCACTACACAACCCTTTACAATCTAGCCCCACTACACAACCATCTACCATCTACCATCTAGCCCTACTACACAACCAGCTACCACCTAGCCCCACTACACAACCATCTACCATCTAGCCCCACTACACAACAATCTACCATGTAGCCCCACTACACAACCATCTACCATCTACCATCTAGCCCCACTACACAACCAGCTACCATCTAGCCCCACTACACAACCATCTACCATATAGCCCCACTACACAACCATCTACCATCTACCATCTAGCCCCACTACACAACCAGCTACCATCTAGCCCCACTACACAACCATCTACCACCTAGCCACACTACACAACCATCTACCATCTACCATCTAGCCCCACTATACAACCATCTACCATCTACCATCTAGCCACACTACACAACCATCTACCATCTACCATCTAGCCCCACTACACAACCATCTACCAACTAGCCACACTACACAACCATCTACCATCTAGCCCCACTACACAACCAGCTACCATCTAGCCCAACTACACAACCATCTACCATCTACCATCTAGCCCCACTACACAACCAGCTACCATCTAACCCCACTACACAACCATCTAACCCCACTACACAACCATCTACCATCTAACCCCACTACACAACCATCTAACCCCACTACACAACCATCTACCATCTAACCCCACTACACAACCATCTAACCCCACTACACAACCAGCTACCATCTAACCCCACTACACAACCATCTAACCACACTACACAACCATCTAACCACACTACACAACCAGCTACCATCTAAACCCACTACACAACCATCTAACCCCACTACACAACCAGCTACCATCTAACCCCACTACACAACCATCTAACCCCACTACACAACCATCTAACCCCACTACACAACCATCTAACCCCACTACACAACCATCTAACCCCACCACACAACCATCTAACCCCACTACACAACCATATAACCCCACTACACAACCATCTAACCACACTACACAACCATCTACCATCTAACCCCACTACACAACCATCTAACCCCACTACACAACCATCTAACCACACTACACAACCATATAACCCCACTACACAACCATCTAACCACACTACACAACCATCTAACCCCACTACACAACCATCTAACCACACTACACA
Source organism: Oncorhynchus mykiss (assembly GCF_013265735.2). NCBI lineage: Eukaryota > Metazoa > Chordata > Actinopteri > Salmoniformes > Salmonidae > Oncorhynchus > Oncorhynchus mykiss. The sequence continues at coordinate 8,045,090 of NC_048590.1, read as the reverse complement.
ACCATCTAACCCCACCACACAACCATCTACCATCTAACCCCACTACACAACCATCTAACCCCACTACACAACCATCTACCATCTAACCCCACTACACAACCATCTACCATCTAACCCCACTACACAACCATCTAACCCCACTACACAACCATCTACCATCTAACCCCACTACACAACCATCTAACCCCACTACACAACCAGCTACCATCTAACCCCACTACACAACCATCTAACCACACTACACAACCATCTAGCCCCACTACACAACCATCTACCATCTACCTTCTAGCCCCACTACACAACCATCTAACCACACTACACAACCATCTACCATCTAGCCCCACTACACAACCATCTACCATCTACCATCTAACCCCACTACACAACCATCTACCATCTAACCACACTACACAACCATCTAGCCCCACTACACAACCATCTACCATCTACCATCTAACCCCACTACACAACCATCTACCATCTAACCACACTACACAACCATCTAGCCCCACTACACAACCATCTACCATCTACCATCTAACCCCACTACACAACCATCTAACCACACTACACAACCATATAACCCCACTACACAACCATCTAACCACACTACACAACCAGCTACCATCTAACCCCACTACACAACCATCTACCATCTAACCCCACTACACAACCATCTAACCCCACTACACAACCAGCTACCATCTAACCCCACAACACAACCATCTAGCCCCACTATACTAACCAATACATGTATCCTTTTCCTCCAGGTATTGGGAACAAGCTGAGCTATCTCAAACATGACTGAAAGAGAAGTCAAGCCTCTGCTCGTCCCGTAACCCAGAATCCTTCAAGGCTATCACCAACATGTCTCATATCGTCACACAGAGGGCAATAAATCACGACATGGATTTCATTTTCTATTTCCCCAAGACCACACAGTAGACACACTCTCTCATCTTCAGGCATTCTGGTACATCTGGAGGCGAAAGAAACAAACTCCTGGTTAGGGGAGGCGCTGGCTGAGGGGAGTAGAACACCTGGTTAGGGGAGGCGCTGGCTGAGGGTAGTAGAACACCTGGTTAGGGGAGGCGCTGGCTGAGGGGAGTAGAACACCTGGTTAGGGGAGGTGCTGGCTGAGGGGAGTAGAACACCTGGTTAGGGGAGGTGCTGGCTGAGGGGAGTAGAACACCTGGTTAGGGGAGGCGCTGGCTGAGGGGAGTAGAACACCTGGTTAGGGGAGGCGCTGGCTGAGGGGAGTAGAACACCTGGTTAGGGGAGGTGCTGGCTGAGGGTAGTAGAACACCTGGTTAGGGGAGGTGCTGGCTGAGGGTAGTAGAACACCTGGTTAGGGGAGGTGCTGGCTGAAGGGAGTAGAACACCTGGTTAGGGGAGGCGCTGGCTGAAGGGAGTAGAACACCTGGTTAGGGGAGGCGCTGGCTGAAGGGAGTAGAACACCTGGTTAGGGGAGGCGCTGGTCCCCCGGCTAGCTTCTCCCGAGACTAGTCTATACACTTTATAATCTCTGAACCCAGAGCCAACCCAGCGCTGGTCCCCCGGCTAGCTTCTCCAGAGACTAGTCTATACACTTTATAATCTCTGAACCCAGAGCCAACCCAGCGCTGGTCCCCCGGCTAGCTTCTCCAGAGACTAGTCTATACACTTTATAATCTCTGAACCCAGAGCCAACCCAGCGCTGGTCCCCCGGCTAGCTTCTCCAGAGACTAGTCTATACACTTTATAATCTCTGAACCCAGAGCCAACCCAGCGCTGGTCCCCCGGCTAGCTTCTCCAGAGACTAGTCTATACACTTTATAATCTCTGAACTCAGAGCCAACCCAGCGCTGGTCCCCCGGCTAGCTTCTCCAGAGACTAGTCTATACACTTTATAATCTCTGAACTCAGAGCCAACCCAGCGCTGGTCCCCCGGCTAGCTTCTCCAGAGACTAGTCTATACACTTTATAATCTCTGAACCCAGAGCCAACCCAGCGCTGGTCCCCCGGCTAGCTTCTCCAGAGACTAGTCTATACACTTTATAATCTCTGAACCCAGAGCCAACCCAGCGCAGGTCCCCCCGGCTAGCTTCTCCAGAGACTAGTCTATACACTTTATAATCTCTGAACTCAGAGCCAACCCAGCGCTGGTCCCCCCGGCTAGCTTCTCCAGAGACTAGTCTATACACTTTATAATCTCTGAACTCAGAGCCAACCCAGCGCTGGTCCCCCGGCTAGCTTCTCCAGAGACTAGTCTATACACTTTATAATCTCTGAACCCAGAGCCAACCCAGCGCAGGTCCCCCCGGCTAGCTTCTCCAGAGACTAGTCTATACACTTTATAATCTCTGAACTCAGAGCCAACCCAGCGCTGGTCCCCCCGGCTAGCTTCTCCAGAGACTAGTCTATACACTTTATAATCTCTGAACCCAGAGCCAACCCAGCGCAGGTCCCCCCGGCTAGCTTCTCCAGAGACTAGTCTATACACTTTATAATCTCTGAACTCAGAGCCAACCCAGCGCTGGTCCCCCCGGCTAGCTTCTCCAGAGACTAGTCTATACACTTTATAATCTCTGAACCCAGAGCCAACCCAGCGCAGGTCCCCCCGGCTAGCTTCTCCAGAGACTAGTCTATACACTTTATAAACATAAACCGTATAATCTTGTAAACCTTCTACTGAACATACATAAACAATGAGCATGGATAGATCGCTGTAACAATAATGATGAGAGAACTACTCAAGTTGTAAAACTACTCTTTATATACAGACATCACGGCCATAAAACAGCTTATTTTAATGAAATAAAAAGAGAAGAAAAATATAAATATCAAGGTTGTACCTCAGCTCATGTGTTGTGGTCAGTGTTTCAGTGCAAAACCTTTTAGATAACCCCTCCCTTTTCCCTTTTCTACAATGTTGTGTCAAGGGTGTCTGCCATCCTTCAGGATAGATACTGGTTGTGCAGGGTTTTATTCCAGCCCTAGTCTAATCTCACTGTAGTCTAATCATCAGCCCTGGTCTAATCACACTGTAGTCTAAACATCAGCCTTGGTCTAACAGCAGCCCTGGTCTAATCACACTGTAGCCTAAACATCAGCCTTGGTCTAATCACACTGTAGCCTAAACATCAGCCTTGGTCTAACATCTGCCCTGGTCTAATCACACTGTAGCCTAAACATCAGCCCTGGTCTAATCACACTGTAGTCTAAACATCAGCCCTGGTCTAATCACACTGTAGCCTAAACATCAGCCCAAGTCTAACATCAGCCCTGGTCTAATCACACTGTAGCCTAAACATCAGCCCTGGTATAATCACATTGTAGCCTAAACATCAGCCCTGGTCTAATCACACTGTAGCCTAAACATCAGCCCAAGTCTAACATCAGCCCTGGTCTAATCACACTTTAACCTAAACATCAGCCCTGGTCTAATCACACTGTAGCCTAAACATCAGCCCTGGTCTAACCACACTGTAGTCTAAACATCAGCCCAAGTCTAACATCAGCCCTGGTCTAATCACACTGTAGTCTAAACATCAGCCTTGGTCTAACATCAGCCCTGGTCTAATCACACTGTAGCCTAAACATCAGCCCTGGTCTAATCACACTGTAGTCTAAACATCCGCCTTGGTCTAATCACACTGTAGCCTAAACATCAGCCCCAGTCTAACATCAGCCCTGGTATAATCACACTGTAGCCTAAACATCAGCCCCAGTCTAGCATCCGCCCTGGTCTAATCACACTGTAGCCTAAACATCAGCTCCAGTCTAACATCAGCCCTGGTATAATCACACTGTAGCCTCAACATCAGCCCCAGTCTAACATCAGCCCTGGTCTAATCACACTGTAGCCTCAACATCAGCCCCAGTCTAACATCAGCCCTGGTATAATCACACTGTAGTCTAAACATCAGCCCTGGTATAATCACACTGTAGTCTAAACATCAGCCCTGGTATAATCACACTGTAGTCTAAACATCAGCCCTGGTCTAATCACACTGTAGTCTAAACATCAGCCCCAGTCTAACATCAGCCCTGGTATAATCACACTGTAGCCTCAACATCAGCCCTGGTCTAATCACACTGTAGTCTAAACATCAGCCCTGGTATAATCACACTGTAGTCTAAACATCAGCCCTGGTCTAATCACACTGTAGCCTAAACATCAGCCCTGGTATAATCACACTGTAGTCTAAACATCAGCCCCAGTCTAACATCAGCCCTGGTCTAACCCCACTGTAGCCTAAACATCAGCCCTGGTATAATCACACTGTAGTCTAAACATCAGCCCCAGTCTAACATCAGCCCTGGTATAATCACACTGTAGCCTAAACATCATCTGAGCAACAGGCCCTTTGGTCAGATAAATATTTGTTTGTGTGTTTTACCTCTCTTCTAATCCAAATGCAGTAACATATCATAAAAATGATCAAAACCTTTTAATCAAAGTGGAAATTTATTACAAATTCAGCAGATTACATCTCTGGCAGGAACGAAGGAGGAAGTGATAGGAATGCCTTAGTGTGCCGTCTCAGCTGTCTTCAATGCAGTTGGCACAAACTCTCAGGCAAACCACATTCCCTCTGACCCTGCGAAATGCAAAATGAGTGCAAGCATCATCTCTTCCTGATCGCTCGACTGAAACTTCCTCCTTCCACCACATATAAAAAAAAACTACAACTCATACAAAGCTACTTCACTTGGGGCCCCTGAGTGGCGCAGCGGTTTAAGGCACTGCATCTTAGTGCTTGAGGCGTCACTACAGACACCCTGGTTTGATTCCAGGTAGTATAACATCCGGCGTGATTGGGAGTCCGATAGGGCGGCGCACAATTGGCCCAGTGTCATCTGGGTCTGTTCGGTGTAGGCCGTCGTTGTAAATAACAATAGGTTTCTTTACTGAATTGCCTAGTTAAATTTAAAAAATAAAAACTTGTGACTTTGGTGACAGTGCTTGGCCCCAAATGACACCCTTCATCCTGGTCTATTGACTCTACAGCCAAAGCCTTCACAGATCCCCTTCACTTATTTCCATCACTAACTGATACAGATCTGATATCAAATCAAATCAAATTTATTTATATAGCCCTTCGTACATCAGCTGATATCTCAAAGTGCTGTACAGAAACCCAGCCTAAAACCCCAAACAGCAAGCAATGCAGGTGTAGAAGCACGGTATATATTTGATCACTCTGTTGTCACAGATCATTTTCCTGCGGAGCAGGAAATGCCAATTTTAGTGGTTTAAACAGGCTTCTGAAGTTTGTCATTTCCGGTTTAACATTTCAAACTTGATTTTCCCTCACGAAAACTATATCAACCCCTACAACAACCCAAAAAGTTATAATATAAATTTCCTGGTGCTCCAGTATTCTTTTTCCTGTTGTGAGAAGCTGGGTCAAATGAACCTGTTACAGTTTGCTCTGGGAAAAGGGGCAAAGCTGATTATTAAGTGCAATGTAGCGGCTGTGTTTAGTCTTTTCACCATCACATCAGCTCTGAAAGAGATGTGATTGGTCAAATTAACAATTAGTGGGAAAAAGATCAGAATTGGGCTGCCTGTCTAAACACTGCCAACTAGTCTCTATTATGATAAACCTGTTTAACTTGTTCTGGGTTTCTGCTGCTTCAGTGTAGTACACACATTCACCACAGACAGACCCAACCCATTGCATCCATTTCTTAGTCCTGTCCAGTCCATCACCATGTCCACGTTAGACAGATAACTGCTGCTCTCAGTCTTTGTTTAAAAAAAAGCCTTAGGAATCAAAAACCGGTGTAGCAAGGTGTCTGCCTCGGTTCAGAGAAAAACAACATTCTCCCAAAGGACGTAGCGTGAAGAACCTGGTCATTCAGGGTGTTAATGTTCTTCACCAAGGTATACAGTGCCTTTGGAATGTGTTCAGACCCTTAACTCTGTACTTTGTTGATGCACCGTTGGCAGTGATTACAGCCTTGAGTCTTCTTGGGTATGACGCAACAAGCTTGGCACACCTGTATTTGGGGAGTTTCTCTTATTCTTCTCTACAGAGCCTCTCAAGCTCTGTCAGGTTGGATGGGGAGCGTTGCTGCACAGCAATTTTTTGATCTATCAAGAAATGTTTGATTGGGTTCAAGTCTGGGCTCTGGCTGGGCCAGTCAAGGACATTCAGAGACTTGTCCCGAAGCCCCTCCTGCATTGTCTTGGCTGGGTGCTTAGGGTCGTTGTCCTGTTGGAAGGTGAACCGTAAGCCCAGTCTGAGGGCCTGAGTGCTCTGGAGCAGGTTTTCATCAATGATCTCTCTGTACTTTGCTCCGTTCATCTTTGCCTCAATCATGACCAGTCTCCCAGTCACTGGCATTGAAAAAACTTCCCCACAGCATACCATAAAGGCCTGATTGGTGGAGTGCTGCAGAGATCATTGTCATTCCACAGAGGAACTCTAGAGCTCTGTCAGAATGACCATCGCGTTCTTGGTCACCTCCCTGACCAAGGACCTTCTCCACCGATTGCTCAGTTTGGCTTGGCGGCCAGCTCTAGGAAGAGTCTTGGTGGTTCCAAACTTCTTCTATTTAAGAATGAAGGAGGACTCTGTGTTCTTGGGGACCTTCAATTCTGCAGAAGTGTTTTGGTACCCTTCCCCTGATCTGTGCCTCGATACAATCCTGTCTCTGAGCTCGGACAATTTGACCTCATGGCTTGGTTTTTGCTCTGACATGCACTGTCAGGTGTGTGCCTTTCCAAATCATGTCCAATCAATTTAATTTACCACAGGGGAACTCCAATCAAGTTGTAAAAACATCTCAAGGATGATCAATGGAAACAAGATGCACCTGAGCTCAATTTTGAGTCTCATAGCAATTTTGTAAATTTGCCAACATTTCAAAAATGCTGTTTTTGCTTTGTCATTATGGGGTATTGTGATGTCATGATGGGGTATTGTGATGTCATTATGGGGTATTGTGTGTGGCTACTGAGGTTTTTTAAATTCATTTAATCCATTTTAGAATAAGTCTGTAACATAACAAAATGTGTAAAAAGTCAAGGGGTCTGAATACTTTCCAAATGCACAGTATATCCTTTTCCCATCCCCTGGAGGTGTCGCCATCATTGTTTTTTGTTTGTTAGTTAGTTAGTGTATGAACAAACAACGAGGAAGTGATTGGTACATCAGTCAGTCTGTTACTGTATGAGATCAGCAGGGAGGACCAGGTTTGTGTAGGTCTGTCCATGCGTTGACCTGGTGAGTGATACTGTGTGTGGTGGTGGCTATCAGCCGTGAGTAGGTGCAGCGGTCATAAGCCACAGGGAAAACCTGGAAGAGGTTTCCACTGGGGGGGTCAGTAGGCCGGATGCCCAGGTGTCTCATACACAGTCCCAGATACACATCCTCTATGTAGACGGCTTTAACATGCCTGGACGCCTCCACCAGCTTCCTGGGGAGGTCTAAGGTGAAGACATAGCCCAAGCCCAGAGCATAAGGTGGGTATACCGGTTCAGGAAACACCTCCTTTGGAAGGTACCATTTGGAGTTATGGTCTCTTAGAACAGCGGCCCATTGAGCCACTAGTCCAGTCTGGTAGTTCTGCGTTGGAGCGTGAAGCAGCATGTTGACCAAGGTGTTCACGTTGAGGAACATGTCTGAGTCGATCTTCATGGCGTAGGAGGCGTTGGGGCAGCGAGAGCTCAGCCACTCCATCATCACCATGGTCTTGATGGTCAGGTTTTTGTAGCTGTCTATGAAGTCGCTCTGCAGCAGATCCTGGTGCTCTTTGCTCTCCTGCAGCACCTTCTCCTGGAGCTGCTCTGTCTCCTCTCCACTGGGCAGTCCCAGCAGGAAGAACAGACGGACCTCTCTGCCCAGTACCTGCCTCTCACTGCCCCAAGTCCTGCGGACGGCCTCACGGGCCTCCCTGTTATAGGGCGCCACTGGCACCATCAGAACCAGGAAGGGGTTCTGCTCCCGGCATTTCTCTGGCTCATCCAGGATGAAGGAGTACTCATGTGGGTATTGTACATGGTACGGTCCTCGGGACACGTACGGGGGAGGAGCGGCCAGAATCGCAACTGACATGTTTGCTGCTGGCTTGGTTGTTGAAGGTGAGATCCGTTCTTTGAGGTCAACTTCCAGGATGACCACAATCATCATCACGACCAGGAACAGAAACAGGCAAAGGCAGCTGTTGCGACACCAGCGTCTCTTTTTGAGCTGTGTTTTGTCCGCCCCCTTCTGGCCATCATCAGTACTGCTGAAAACACAAGGTTGAGAAAAATACATCTCCTGTCAGTGTCTGACCACTGTTTCTCTAATTGATTCATTACTCCTTACGTTGGTTTAAATTCACAATGGAAGTTAATATATTTTACAGTTAGTAAGATATAAGATGGTTTTTCTTTTTACATATGAACTATGTTCACTTCATCGTACTATATACAATCAATCAACATCATGCACTAGAATTTATTTGAATGTTCGATGTTTAGAAGAGAACTCCCCCCCCCCCCACCCCTCTCCCTCTGTGGCTCACCATTGTTTAGAGATGAGGGGCTGGGCATCATGGGCGTCAGGTGGGGGGCGCTGGGTCCAGAAGTTGTGGCAGACCCCCATCATGCATTTGGGTAAGATTGTATCAAAGAGGGTGTATAGAAGTCTGACAGAGATAAGTTACTCTAACAATCTGAGGCTCAGAATGTCAGCTCTCTGAATGTCAACGACTATGTTTTAAAAAAAAATGGGCTTTATTACGTTTCAGGTAAATTATGACGCTGTTTACCGTTGTCCATTTACGTTAGTCACCGTTCTCTGCTTAAGGGGTAGTTCTCCCATAAACCATCTCCCATAAACACCAATTGCGATAGTAGCTGGGTCTGTTCTGCTTATTTCGTTGACTTCAAATGAACCAGGAAAAAGAGCCAGTGAGATTTATCACTTTCTCTTCCGTCTCTGACGGTTGATTAGCAGTGGGTGGAGCATCGGTGGGAGGGCTGCTGTCTGACTTCATGGGTCTCAGCATGTCAGTAGCACAGCTGCTTTCTCTGTGGTTTCCTGTGTTGTTGGCATCACTCTCATGGCAACCGTTTTCCTTCTGTCAGTGATGTGTCATGAAGTGTTACAAACAGAAAATAAGTCTGACTTTTAAGACCTTGAACCAAATATCAACAATAGTACTTATCACTGTGTCAATGTCAACATTTACAACCACCTATTATCACCTGTGTGTGTCTGAGAGAGAGAAAGAGATCACGGAAGGGTTCTGGGATATAATATCTTTTAACTTCTGTCATGAAGACGTACATATTATGATTTCAGAAATATTAGCAATCTTACTTTTCTGCTATTTTAAGAACAAAATCTGTTAGAAGTCTTCCAATACATTGCCTGTAGTCGTTTTAATATTTTTTCCACTAAACCAACGTTGAACCAGTTTGTTTGTCCTGTACGCTGCTCAAATGTACCGTTTACATACACCTTAGCCAAAAACATTTTAAACTCCGTTTTTCACAATTCCTGACATTTAATGCTAGTAAAAATTATATAAACTATATAGGACACTATTTTTTACCAGAGACTATATATATATATATATATATATATATATGTATATTTGTATTACTTGTTTTATTTCACCTTTATTTAACCAGGTAGACCAGGTCACCTTTATTTAACCAGGTAGACCAGATCACCTTTATTTAACCAGGTAGACCAGATCACCTTTATTTAACCAGGTAGACCAGATCACCTTTATTTAACCAGGTAGACCAGGTCACCTTTATTTAACCAGGGAGACCAGATCACCTTTATTTAACCAGGTAGACCAGGTCACCTTTATTTAACCAGGTAGGCCAGTTGAGAACAAGTTCTCATTTGCAACTGCGACCTGGCCAAGATAAAGCAAAGCAGTGTGACAGACAGTTACACATGGAGTAAACAATAAACAAGACAATAACACAAACAAGTCAATGACACAGTAGAAAAAAGTCTATATACAGTGTGTGCAAAAGGCATGAGATAGGAACGAATAATTACAATTTAGCAGATTAACACTGGAGTGATACATTTTTATTTTATTTTTTTCACCTTTATTTAACCAGGTAGGCAAGTTGAGAACAAGTTCTCATTTACAATTGCGACCTGGCCAAGATAAAGCAAAGCAGTTCGACACATACAACGACACAGAGTTACACATGGAGTAAAACAAACATACAGTCAATAATACAGTATAAACAAGTCTAAATACGATGTGAGCAAATGAGGTGAGATAAGGGAGGTAAAAGGCAAAAAGGCCATGGTGGCAAAGTAAATACAATATAGCAAGTAAAACACTGGAATGGTAGATTTGCAATGGGAGAATGTGCAAAGTAGAAATAAAAATAATGGGGTGCAAAGGAGCAAAATAAATAAATACAGTAGGGGATGAGGTAGTTGTTTGGGCTAAATTGTAGATGGGCTATGTACAGGTGCAGTAATCTGTGAGCTGCTCTGACAGCTGGTGCTTAAAGCTAGTGAGGGAGATAAGTGTTTCCAGTTTCAGAGATTTTTGTAGTTCGTTCCAGTCATTGGCAGCAGAGAACTGGAAGGAGAGGCGGCCAAAGAAAGAATTGGTTTTGGGGGTGACTAGAGAGATATACCTGCTGGAGCATGTGCTACAGGTGGGAGATGCAATGGTGACCAGCGAGCTGAGATAAGGGGGGACTTTACCTAGCAGGGTCTTGTAGATGACATGGAGCCAGTGGGTTTGGCGACGAGTATGAAGCGAGGGCCAGCCAACGAGAGCGTACAGGTCGCAATGGTGGGTAGTATATGGGGCTTTGGTGACAAAACGGATTGCACTGTGATAGACTGCATCCAATTTGTTGAGTAGGGTATTGGAGGCTATTTTGTAAATGACATCGCCAAAGTCGAGGATTGGTAGGATGGTCAGTTTTACAAGGGTATGTTTGGCAGCATGAGTGAAGGATGCTTTGTTGCGAAATAGGAAGCCAATTCTAGATTTAACTTTGGATTGGAGATGTTTGATATGGGTCTGGAAGGAGAGTTTACAGTCTAACCAGACACCTAAGTATTTGTAGTTGTCCACGTATTCTAAGTCAGAGCCGTCCAGAGTAGTAATGTTGGACAGGCGGGTAGGTACAGGTAGCGATCGGTTGAAGAGCATGCATTTAGTTTTACTTGTATTTAAGAGCAATTGGAGGCCACGGAAGGAGAGTTGTATGGCATTGAAGCTTGCCTGGAGGGTTGTTAACACAGTGTCCAAAGAAGGGCCAGAAGTATACAGAATGGTGTCGTCTGCGTAGAGGTGGATCAGAGACTCACCAGCAGCAAGAGCGACCTCATTGATGTATACAGAGAAGAGAGTCGGTCCAAGAATTGAACCCTGTGGCACCCCCATAGAGACTGCCAGAGGTCCGGACAGCAGACCCTCCGATTTGACACACTGAACTCTATCAGAGAAGTAGTTGGTGAACCAGGCGAGGCAATCATTTGAGAAACCAAGGCTGTCGAGTCTGCCGATGAGGATGTGGTGATTGACAGAGTCGAAAGCCTTGGCCAGATCAATGAATACGGCTGCACAGTAATGTTTCTTATCGATGGCGGTTAAGATATCATTTAGGACCTTGAGCGTGGCTGAGGTGCACCCATGACCAGCTCTGAAACCAGATAGCAGAGAAGGTATGGTGAGATTCGAAATGGTCGGTAATCTGTTTGTTGACTTGGCTTTCGAAGACCTTAGAAAGGCATGGTAGGATAGATATAGGTCTGTAGCAGTTTGGGTCAAGAGTGTCACCCCCTTTGAAGAGGGGGATGACCGCAGCTGCTTTCCAATCTTTGGGAATCTCAGACGACACGAAAGAGAGGTTGAACAGGCTAGTAATAGGGGTGGCAACAATTTTGGCAGATAATTTTAGAAAGAAAGGGTCCAGATTGTCTAGCCCGGCTGATTTGTAGGGGTCCAGATTTTGCAGCTCATTCAGAACATCAGCTGAGCAGATTTGGGAGAAGGAGAAATGGGGAAGGCTTGGGCGAGTTGTTGTGGGGGGTGCAGTGCTGTTGACCGGGGTAGGAGTAGCCAGGTAGAAAGCATGGCCAGCCGTAGAAAAATGCTTATTGAAATTCTCAATTATGGTGGATTTATCAGTGGTGACAGTGTTTCCTATCTTCAGTGCAGTGGGCAGCTGGGAGGAGGTGTTCTTATTCTCCATGGACTTTACAGTGTCCCAGAACTTTTTTGAGTTAGTGTTGCAGGAAGCAAATTTCTGCTTGAAAAAGCTAGCCTTGGCTTTTCTAACTGCCTGTGTATAATGGTTTCTAGCTTCCCTGAACAGCTGCATATCACGGGGGCTGTTCGATGCTAATGCAGAACGCCATAGGATGTTTTTGTGTCGGTTAAGGGCAGTCAGGTCTGGGGAGAACCAAGGGCTATATCTGTTCCTGGTTCTAAATTTCTTGAATGGGGCATGTTTATTTAAGATGGTTAGGAAGGCATTTAAAAAAAAATATCCAGGCATCCTCTACTGACGGGATGAGATCAATATCCTTCCAGGATACCCCGGCCAGGTCGATTAGAAAGGCCTGCTCGCTGAAGTGTTTCAGGGAGCGTTTTACAGTGATGAGTGGAGGTCGTTTGACCGCTGACCCATTACGGATGCAGGCAATGAGGCAGTGATCGCTGAGATCTTGGTTGAAAACAGCAGAGGTGTATTTAGAGGGCAAGTTGGTTAGGATGATATCTATGAGGGTGCCCGTGTTTAAGGCTTTGGGGAGGTACCTGGTAGGTTCATTGATAATTTGTGTGAGGTTGAGGGCATCAAGTTTAGATTGTAGGATGGCTGGGGTGTTAAGCATGTTCCAGTTTAGGTCGCCTAGCAGCACAAGCTCTGAAGATAGATGGGGGGCAATCAGTTCACATATGGTGTCCAGAGCACAGCTGGGGGCAGAGGGTGGTCTATAGCAGGCGGCAACAGTGAGAGACTTGTTTTTAGAGAGGTGGATTTTTAAAAGTAGAAGTTCAAATTGTTTGGGTACAGACCTGGATAGTAGGACAGAACTCTGCAGGCTATCTTTGCAGTAGATTGCAACACCGCCCCCTTTGGCAGTTCTATCTTGTCTGAAAATGTTGTAGTTTGGAATTAAAATGTCTGAATTTTTGGTGGTCTTCCTAAGCCAGGATTCAGACACAGCTAGAACATCCGGGTTGGCAGAGTGTGCTAAAGCAGTGAATAGAACAAACTTAGGGAGGAGGCTTCTAATGTTAACATGCATGAAACCAAGGCTATTACGGTTACAGAAGTCGTCAAAAGAGAGCGCCTGGGGAATAGGAGTGAAGCTAGGCACTGCAGGGCCTGGATTAACCTCTACATCGCCAGAGGAACAGAGTAGGAGTAGAATAAGGGTGCGGCTAAAAGCAATAAGAATTGGTCGTTTAGAACGTCTGGAACAGAGAGTAAAAGGAGGTTTCTGGGGGCGATAAAATAGCATCAAGGTATAATGTACAGACAAAGGTAAGGTAGGATGTGAATACAGTGGAGGTAAACCTAGGTATTGAGTGATGAAGAGAGAGATATTGTCTGTAGAAACATCATTGAAACCAGGAGATGTCATTGCATGTGTGGGTGGTGGAACTAATAGGTTGGATAAGGTATAATGAGCAGGACTAGAGGCTCTACAGTGAAATAAGCCAATAAACACTAACCAGAACAGCAATGGACAAGGCATATTGACATTAAGGAGAGGCATGCTCAGTCGAGTGATCAAAAGGGTCCAGTGAGTGGAGAGGTTGGTTGGGGGTCACGGCGATTTAGACAGCTAAATCGGTAGCAAGCTAGCATAGGAGCAAGCTAGCATAGAATGGATGTCTGTTATTAGCCAACTCTTGCGTTCCGTCAGTAGATTAGTGGGTTTCCGTGCAGTAGAGGGGATTAATCCAAATCACACAACAACAACAAAAATAAAAACAATAGATATAGTTATAGAGGCCCAAGAAGAAAAAAAAATAAATAAAAATAAAATAAAAATTGTCCGATTGTCTATTCAGATAGCAGCCGATGAGATAGCCAACGGCTAGCAGGCCGCAGATGGGCGCCCAGGCAACGTTGCGCCGGAGGAGCCAGCCGGACAATTCCCTCGGGTAGATAACGTCGGCAGTCCAACTGTGAAGGCCCGGTGGGGCTCCGCGTAGGCAGCAAAACGGGTCCGGATAGGTGACTGCAGCCCAGGAGTGATTGATAGAACTCTTCAGCTGGCTAGCTCCGGAACAATTGATGTTAGCTCCGGAATCGACGAAAGCCGATAGTCACACGGATAGCAGCTAGCTAGCTGTGAGATCCAGGTATGGATGTCCAGAGCCAGCGGCCGAAATCCGGTATGTTCCGTTCCGAGCCGCGCTGCGCTGCACCGCGCCGTACAAAACTGGCGATAGATTCGAGCCAAAGGACAGCCGATGACCACAAACCGTGGTTAGCTGAGTACTAACGATTAGCCAGTAAATAAGCTAACTAGCTTCTGAACCAGCTTCAGAGTAGCTTCTGGACCAGCTTCTGGCTAGCTCCCGGCTAGCTTCTGGCTAATTTCTGGCTAGCCTCTCGGAGGATTACAGATCTGAGGTAAATAATACTTTTTTATATAAATATAAATTGGTGAAGCGGATTGCAGGAGAGTGTTCTGAAGATGAGTTTTTGGAAAATTAAAAATGTATGTGAAAAAAAAGTTGTAAATATATCTATATATAGAACATCCCTGGTCATTCCTACTGCCTCTGATCTGGAAGACTCACTAAACAGAGATCATCCCTGGTCATCCCTACTGCCTCTGATCTGGAAGACTCACTAAACAGAGATCATCCCTGGTCATCCCTACTGCCTCTGATCTGGAGGACTCACTAAACAGAGAACATCCCTGGTCATCCCTACTGCCTCTGATCTGGAGGACTCACTAAACAGAGAACATCCCTGGTCATCCCTACTGCCTCTGATCTGGAGGACTCACTAAACAGAGAACATCCCTGGTCATCCCTACTGCCTCTGATCTGGAGGACTCACTAAACAGAGAACATCCCTGGTCATCCCTACTGCCTCTGATCTGGAGGACTCACTAAACAGAGAACATCCCTGGTCATCCCTACTGGCTCTGATCTGGAGGACTCACTAAACAGAGAACATCCCTGGTCATCCCTACTGCCTCTGATCTGGAAGACTCACTAAACAGAGAACATCCCTGGTCATCCCTACTAGCCTCTGATCTGGAGGACTCACTAAACAGAGATCATCCCTGGTCATCCCTACTAGCCTCTGAACTGGAGGACTCACTAAACAGAGATCATCCCTGGTCATCCCTACTAGCCTCTGAACTGGAGGACTCACTAAACAGAGAACATCCCTGGTCATCCCTACTGCCTCTGATCTGGAGGACTCACTAAACAGAGAACATCCCTGGTCATCCCTACTGCCTCTGATCTGGAGGACTCACTAAACAGAGAACATCCCTGGTCATCCCTACTAGCCTCTGATCTGGAGGACTCACTAAACAGAGATCATCCCTGGTCATCCCTACTGCCTCTGATCTGGAAGACTCACTAAACAGAGATCATCCCTGGTCATCCCTACTGCCTCTGATCTGGAGGACTCACTAAACAGAGAACATCCCTGGTCATCCCTACTGCCTCTGATCTGGAGGACTCACTAAACAGAGAACATCCCTGGTCATCCCTACTGCCTCTGATCTGGAGGACTCACTAAACAGAGAACATCCCTGGTCATCCCTACTGCCTCTGATCTGGAGGACTCACTAAACAGAGAACATCCCTGGTCATCCCTACTGCCTCTGATCTGGAGGACTCACTAAACAGAGAACATCCCTGGTCATCCCTACTGGCTCTGATCTGGAGGACTCACTAAACAGAGAACATCCCTGGTCATCCCTACTGCCTCTGATCTGGAAGACTCACTAAACAGAGAACATCCCTGGTCATCCCTACTAGCCTCTGACCTGGAGGACTCACTAAACAGAGATCATCCCTGGTCATCCCTACTAGCCTCTGAACTGGAGGACTCACTAAACAGAGATCATCCCTGGTCATCCCTACTAGCCTCTGAACTGGAGGACTCACTAAACAGAGAACATCCCTGGTCATCCCTACTGCCTCTGATCTGGAGGACTCACTAAACAGAGAACATCCCTGGTCATCCCTACTGCCTCTGATCTGGAGGACTCACTAAACAGAGAACATCCCTGGTCATCCCTACTGCCTCTGATCTGGAGGACTCACTAAACAGAGAACATCCCTGGTCATCCCTACTGCCTCTGATCTGGAGGACTCACTAAACAGAGAACATCTCTGGTCATCCCTACTGTCTCTGATCTGGTGGACTCAGTAAACAGAGAACATCCCTGGTCATCCCTACTGTCTCTGATCTGGTGGACTCACTAAACAGAGAACATCCCCGGTCATCCCTACTGTCTCTGATCTGGAGGACTCACTAAACAGAGAACATCCCTGGTCATCCCTACTGCCTCTGATCTGGAGGACTCACTAAACAGAGAACATCCCTGGTCATCTCTACTGCCTCTGATCTGGAGGACTCACTAAACAGAGAACATCCCTGGTCATCCCTACTGCCTCTGATCTGGAGGACTCACTAAACAGAGAACATCCCTGGTCATCCCTACTGGCTCTGATCTGGAGGACTCACTAAACAGAGAACATCCCTGGTCATCCCTACTAGCCTCTGATCTGGAGGACTCACTAAACAGAGAACATCCCTGGTCATCCCTACTGCCTCTGATCTGGAGGACTCACTAAACAGAGAACATCCCTGGTCATCCCTACTGCCTCTGATCTGGAGGACTCACTAAACAGAGAACATCCCTGGTCATCCCTACTAGCCTCTGATCTGGAGGACTCACTAAACAGAGAACATCCCTGGTCATCCCTACTGCCTCTGATCTGGAGGACTCACTAAACAGAGAACATCCCTGGTCCATCCATACTGCCTCTGATCTGGAGGACTCACTAAACAGAGAACATCCCTGGTCCATCCATACTGCCTCTGATCTGGAGGACTCACGTAACACAAATGCTTTGTTTGTAAATGATGTCTGAGTGTTGGAGTGTGCCCCTGGATATCTGTAAATTAAAACAAGCTAGAAAACAGTGCCGTCTGGTTTGCTTAATATAAGGATATAAACATATTTCTATCCAAATACTTTTCGACTTTTACTCAAGTCGTATTTTACTGGGGGACTTTCACTTTTACTTGAGTCATTTTCTATTAAAGTAGCTTTACTTTTACTACAGTATGATGATTGAGTACCTTTTCCACCACGGCAGAAACACAGAGATAATGTGACCCTTCTCTACCACACCCACAGAAACACAGAGATAAGGTGATCCTTCTCTACCACACCCACAGAAACACAGAGATAAGGTGACCCTTCTCTACCACACCCACAGAAACACAGAGATAAGGTGATCCTTCTCTACCACACCCACAGAAACACAGAGATAAGGTGATCCTTCTCTACCACACCCACAGAAACACAGAGATAAGGTGACCCTTCTCTACCACACCCACAGAAACACAGAGATAAGGCAATCCTTATCTACCACACCCATAGAAACACAGGGATAAGGTGATCCCTCTCTACCACTCCCAGAGAAAAGCATCCAAGAGAAAGTCACAGCTCAAACAAGACACCCACAGGGAGCGGGGTCACGGTCAGGGACACCATTGTCCAGCACCCATGGAGCACTGGGGTTAAGTGTTTGCTCAAAGGCACAGTGACAGATTTGCCATTTTGTCAGCTCCAGGATTGGAACCATCCCCCTTTTGGGTTATTGGCCCAACGCTCTAACCTCAAGGCTATTTGTCTTTCCCAGAGTGTTGTTTTCAATGACAGACAGGCCCAGGTTGGTGCAAGTTTCTCCACACGTCCAGAAGCTCCTGAGGAGTGTTGAGGATGGTTGTGATAACAGCCATGTAGTGACAGCGGTCCTGGGCTCCTGCATACCCCTGAAAAAGGTTTCCACTGGGGGGGTCAGTTGGCCGGATGCCCAGGTGTCTCATACACAGTCCCAGATACACATCCTCTATGTAGACGGCTTTAACATGCCTGGACGCCTCCACCAGCTTCCTGGGGAGGTCTAAGGTGAAGACATAGCCCAGGCCCAGAGCATAAGGTGGATATACCGGTTCAGGAAACACCTCCTTTGGAAGGTACCATTTGGAGTTATGGTCTCTTAGAACAGCGCCCCGTCGGGCCACTAGTCCAGTCTGGTAGTTCTGCTTTGGAGCGTGAAGCAGCATGTTGACCAAGGTGTTCACGTTGAGGAACATGTCTGAGTCGATCTTCATGGCGTAGGAGGCGTTGGGGCAGCGAGAGCTCAGCCACTCCATCATCACCATGGTCTTGATGGTCAGGTTTTTGTAGCTGTCTATGAAGTCGCTCTGCAGCAGATCCTGGTGCTCTTTGCTCTCCTGCAGCACCTTCTCCTGGAGCTGCTCTGTCTCCTCTCCACTGGGCAGTCCCAGCAGGAAGAACAGACGGACCTCTTTGCCCAGTACCTGCCTCTCACTGCCCCAAGTCCTGCGGACGGCCTCACGGGCCTCCCTGTTATAGGGCGCCACTGGCACCATCAGAACCAGGAAGGGGTTCTGCTCCCGGCATTTCTCTGGCTCATCCAGGATGAAGGAGTACTCATGTGGGTATTGTACATGGTACGGTCCTCGGGACACGTACGGGGGAGGAGCGGCCAGAATCGCAACTGACATGTTTGCTGCTGGCTTGGTTGTTGAAGGTGAGATCCTTTCTTTGAGGTCAACTGCCAGGATGACCACAATCATCATCACGACCAGGAACAGAAACAGGCAAAGGCAGCTGTTGCGACACCAGCGTCTCTTTTTGAGCTGTGTTTTGTCCGCCCCCTTCTGGCCATCATCAGTACTGCTGAAACACAAGGTTGAGAAAAATACATCTCCTGTCAGTGTCTGACCACTGTTTCTCTAATTGATTCATTACTCCTTACGTTGGTTTAAATTCACAATGGAAGTTAATATATTTTATAGTTAGTAAGATAAGATGGTTTTTCTTTTTACATATGAACTATGTTCACTTCATCGTACTATATACAATCAATCAACATCATGCACTAGATTTGATTTGAATGTTCGATGTTTAGAAGAGAAGTCCCCCCCCCACCCCTCTCCCTCTGTGGCTCACCATTGTTTAGCGATGAGGGGCTGGGCATCATGGGCGTCAGGTGGGGGGCGCTGGGTCCAGAAGTTGTGGCAGACCCCCATCATGCATTTGGGTAAGATTGTTTTAATTTAACCAGGTAGGCCAGTTGAGAACAAGTTCTCATTTGCAACTGCGACCTGGCCAAGCAGTGTGACAGACAGAGTTACACATGGAGTAAACAATTAACAAGACAATAACACAAACAAGTCAATGACACAGTAAAAAAAAGAAAGTCTATATACAGTGTGTGCAAAAGGCATGAGATAGGAGGGAATAATTACAATTTAGCAGATTAACGCTGGAGTGATAAATGAGCAGATGATGATTTGCAAGTAGAGATACTGGTGTGCAAAAGAGCAGAAAAGTAAATAAAATAAAAACAGTATGGGGATGAGGTAGGTAGATTGGGTGGGCTATTTACAGATGGACTATGTACAGGTGCAGCTATCGGTTAGCTGCTCAGATAGTTGATGTTTAAAGTTGGTGAGGGAAATAAAAGTCTCCAACTTCAGCGATTTTTGCAATTTGTTCCAGTCACAGGCAGCAGAGAACTGGAAGGAAAGCTGGCCAAATGAGGTGTTGGCTTTTGTGGATGATCAGTGAGATATACCTGCTGGAACGTGTGCTAAAGGTGGGTGTTGTTATCGTGACCAGTGAACTGAGATAAGGCGGAGCTTTACCTAGCATAGACTTATAGATGGCCTGGAGCCAGTGGATCTGGCGACGAATATGTAGCGAGGGCCAGCCGACTAGAGCATACAGGTCGCAGCGGTGGGTGGTATAAGGTGATTTGGTGACAAAACGGATGGCACTGTGATAGACTGCATCCAATTTGCTGAGTAGAGGGTTGGAAGCTATTTTGTAGATGACATCGCCGAAGTCGAGGATCGGTAGGATAGTCAGTTTTACTGGGGTAAGTTTGGCGGCGTGAGTGAAGGAGGCTTTCTTGCGAAATAGATAGCTGATTCTCGATTTGATTTTGGATTGGAGATGTTTAATATGAGTCTGGAAGGAGAGTTTCCAGTCTAGCCAGACACCTAGGTATTTATAGATGTCCACGTATTCTAGGTCGGAACCATCCAGGATGGTGATGCTAGTCGAGCGGGCGGGTGTGGGCAGCGAACGGTTGAAAAGCATGCATTTGGTTTTTACTAGCATTTTAGAGCAGTTGGAGGCCACGGAAGGAGTGTTTTGTATGGCATTGAAGCTCGTTTGGAGGCTAGTTAGCAGTGTCCAAGGAAGGGCCAGAAGTCTACAGATGTATACAGAATGGTGTCGTCTGCGTAGAGGTGGAACAGGGAATCACCCGCAGCAAGAGCGACATCATTGATATATACAGAGAAAAGAGTCGGCCCGAGAATTGAACCCTGTGGTACCCCCATAGAAACTGCCAGAGGTCCGGACAACATGCCCTCCGAAATACCACACAGAACTCTGTCTGCAAAGTAGTTGGTGAACCAGGCGAGGCAGTCATTAGAAAAACCAAGGCTATTGAGTCTGCCGATAAGAATACGGTGATTGACAGAGTCGAAAGCCTTGGCCAGGACGATGAAGATGGCTGCACAGTACTGTCTTTTCTCGATGGCGTTTATGATATCGTTTAGTACCTTGAGCGTGGCTGAGGTGCACACGTAACCGTCTCGGAAGCCAGATTGCACAGCGGAGAAGGTACGGTGGGATTCGAAATGGTCAGTGATCTGTTTATTAACTTGGCTTTCGAAGACTTTAGATAGGCAGGGCAGGATGGATATAGATAGGTATGTAGCAGTTTGGGTCTAGGGTGTCACCCCCTTTGAAGAGGGGGATGACCGCGGCAGCTTTCCAATCTTTAGGAATCTTGGACGATATGAAAGAGAGGTTGAACAGGCTTGTAATAGGGGTTGCAACAATGGTGGTGGATAGTTTTAGAAAGAGAGGGTCCAGATTGTCTAGCCCAGCTGATTTGTACTGGTCCAGGTTTTGCAGCGCTTTCAGAACATCTGCTGTCTGCATATGGGTGAAGGAGAAACTGGGGAGACTTGGGCGAGTAGCTGCAGGTGGGGGGGGCTGTTGGCCGGGGTTGGAGTATCCAGGAGGAAGGCATGGCCAGCTGTTGAGAAATGCTTATTGACATTTTTGATTTATCATAGATTTATCAGTGGTGACCGTGTTACCTAGCCTCAGTGCACTGGGCAGCTGGGAGGAGGTGCTCTTGTTCCCCATGGACTTTACAGTGTCCCAAAACCTTTTGGAGTTAGAGCTACCGGATGCAAATTTCTGCTTGAAAAAGCTGGCCTTTGCTTTCCTGACTGACTGCGTGTATTGGTTCCTGACTTCCCTGAACAGTTGCATATCGTGGGGACTATTCGATGCTATGGCAGCCCGCCACAGGATGTTTTTGTGCTTGTCAAGTGCAGTCAGGTCTGGAGTGAACCAAGGGCTATCTCGGTTCTTAGTTCTGCATTTTTTGAACAGGGCATGCTTATCTAAGATGGTGAGGAAATTACTTTTAAAGAATGACCAGGCATCCTCGACTGACAGGATGAGGTCAATATCCTTCCAGGATACCCGGGCCAGGTCGATTAGAAAGGCCTGCTCGCAGATGTGTTTTAGGGAGCGTTTGACAGTGATGAGGGGTGGTCGTTTGACCGCGGACCCATAGCGGATACAGGCAATGAGGCAGTGATCGCTGAGATCCTGATTGAAAACAGCAGAGGTGTATTTGGAGGGCAAGTTGGTCAGGATAATGTCTATGAGGGAGCCCATGTTTATGGATTTAGGGTTGTACCTGGTGGGTTCCTTGATGATTTGTGTGAGATTGGAGGGCATCTAGCTTAGATTGGAGGACTGCCGGGGTGTTAAGCATATCCCAGTTTAGGTCACCTAACAGAATGAACTCTGAAGCTAGATGGGGCGCGATCAATTCACAAAATGGTGTCCAGGGCACACCTGGGAGCGGAGGGGGGTCGATAGCAGGCGGCAACAGTGAGAGACTTATTTCTGGAGAGGTTAATTTTTAAAATTAGAAGTTCAAACTGTTTGGGTATAGACCTGGAAAGTATGAGAACTTTGCAGACTCTCTCTGCAGTAGATTGAAACTCCTCCCCCTTTGGCAGTTCTATCTTAACGGAAAATGTTGTAGCTGGGTATGAAAATCTCAGAATTGTTGGTGGCCTTATCACTTTGTTTCTGTGGGTGTGGTAGAGAAGGATCACCTTATCCCTGTTTCTGCAGTGGTGGTACCACACCACATAATACCACACCACATAGTGGGGTGGCAGCTAGCCTAGTGGTTAGAGCATTGGACTAGTATCCGAAAGTTTGCAAGATTGAATCCCTGAGCTGACAAGGTAAAAAAATCTGCCGTTCTGCTCCTGAACCAGGCAGTTAACCAAAGGTTTTTTTAGGCCGTCATTGAAAATAAGAATTTGTTCTTTAACTAACTTGCCTAGTTTAAATAAAGGTCAAATAAATAAAATATAGTACCACACCCCAATTCTACACATTTTAACATGTCTAAAATCAAATGGTGGCCCCCTGGGCTTCGAGGCCCCTATGGACGTAATCTGGACACGATAACTACCAGATTTGGCTAGCTGGTTAGCCTAATTTACCTGCGTAGATAACTTTGACCTGTAGTTGATCAACGTGAAATTTGACAGGTTATAAATACCTCTCTAATGTCTATCGGTGGCATAACAAGAGGACACCTACTCGGTGGCATAACAAGAGGACAACTACTCGGTGGCATTACAAGAGGACACCTACTCGGTGGCATAACAAGAGGACACCTACTCGGTGGCATAACAAGAGGACAACTACTCGGTGGCATAACAAGAGGACACCTACTCGGTGGCATAACAAGAGGACAACTACTCTGTGGCATAACAAGAGGACAACTACTCGATGGCATAACAAGAGGACACCTACTCGGTGGCATAACAAGAGGACAACTACTCGGTGGCATAACAAGAGGACAACTACTCGGTGGCATTACAAGAGGACACCTACTCGTTGGCATAACAAGAGGACACCTACTCGGTGGCATAACAAGAGGACAACTACTCGGTGGCATAACAAGAGGACAACTACTCTGTGGCATAACAAGAGGACAACTACTCGGTGGCATAACAAGACGACACCTACTCGGTGGCATAACAAGACGACACCTACTCGGTGGCATAACAAGACGACACCTACTCGGTGGCATAACAAGACGACACCTACTCGGTGGCATAACAAGAGGACACCTACTCGGTGGCATTACAAGAGGACACCTACTCGGTGGCATAACAAGAGGACAACTACTCGGTGGCATAACAAGAGGGCAACTACTCAGTGGCATAACAAGAGGACACCTACTCGGTGGCATAACAAGACGACACCTACTCGGTGGCATAACAAGAGGACAACTACTCGGTGGCATAACAAGACGACACCTACTCGGTGGCATAACAAGAGGACAACTACTCGGTGGCATAACAAGAGGACAACTACTCGGTGGCATAACAAGAGGACAACTACTCGGTGGCATAACAAGAGGACACCTACTCGGTGGCATAACAAGAGGACACCTACTCGGTGGCATAACAAGAGGACAACTACTTGTGCAATTCTACACTGTGTCACTGGACCTTGTGCATTGTGTTGCTATAACTCTCTACAGCAGAAAGTTGAAAGCTCGACTAACTTCGTTAAAAAACAAAACAATAATAACAATCATTAAAATAATTACAGTGGGGACCGTATTGACCCCGTTCTGGGTCAGTTCCGCGATACCCCTATTGAGTGTGGCTGCTGTAGCGTCTACCTGGATCAGGCTCAATTCACTTCCTGTTACTACATTAACAATGACACATGGATCCATGTGTGAATGTATCTCACCTACACCTAAATTAGACTAAAATATTAGCACTACATAATCTGGTGGGTGATAACCTTCAATATGGATAATAACACAAAACAAATCTTAAGACTAGAGACATTTATCGACAAATATTACGAAAACAATCAACACCCAAACATGACGAAGAGTAAGACAGGGGAACCGATTTCAAAACGGAAACGTGACTTCTACAGACACAGACGATTTAATATTTTCACCACCGGGAATGGTAAAGGTCAAAATCGATCTGTTAAAATCAATAAATGACAACCTGGGTATACTTGAATTAGTTAGTAAGGATATAAAAGAGTTGAAGGCAAGCCTCGAGATGAGTGATGAAAAAGCTGTGACATTGGAAAAGGAAACACACAAGCTAAAAGGGACAGTCAATAAGATTGAAACCGAAATGAATTAAATTAAAAAGTAGAACACCGTTCTGAGGGAAGCCTTTACTGGACATACAAACTAGATCCATGAGAGAGAATCGGGTACTTACAGGTATCCAGGAGAAAGAAGGGGAAGTTCCTGAATCTGTAGTTAGACAGTTCCTCCTTTACAGCGCTTCAGATCCCACGCGAAGTTATCGACTAAATCCAAATTGAACGTGTACACCGCTTCCGACAGAGAGGCCAAAGGTATGAACGTCCAATCGTTGCCAAATTTGCTTAATTTAAAGATAAAACAATGGTTAAAAGCCTTGGTAAAATACTTGCTGGGACCAAAATTGACATGAATGATCAGTTTCCGAAGGAAATTGCAGAACGGCGCAAAGTTCTGTATCCAATTTTCAAAGAAAATAGATTAAAAGCGAAACGAGAAGCTCTCGTCGTCGATAAACTATATATTGATAACCAGTTGTTCAGAGACACAAAGACCACTCCATGGTTATTTAAAAAATTACAAAGTTCTCATAGATGAGGAAAATAAACACAATTCTAGCCCAGTTATGGATTGTAACGATACAACAAAAAATATATAGATTTTCTATATATCTTCACATATAACTAATTGAACGCACAAGCACTAATTCAACATAGTGAAGATAAAAACGAAGTAAACAGAAAGCACAGTATGTGTGGTGTGTGTTTATTTTGATTTGTTATGTTTGTAAGTTGAGTGAGTGAGTAATGAAATGGTTGCATATCCCAGAGCCAATGTATTACTGTGAGCCGGGGTATGACAGGGCTTTCAATGCTGTTCAGATGACGGATATACTTTTATAATGAATTATACGTCTTATTTATTTATTGTCCTATCATGGTGGAACAGTTTTAAAATAGATGATACGTTTGATTTGTTATTGTCCTATCATGGGGAACTACATTAAAAAAAAAAATTATATCTAATAATTTATTTATGATCCTAATTTAATGGTACGGTCCATGACCCTATACCCTAGACACCCACCTGAATGATCCAGATACTAAGGAGAAGTCCTAATTTAATGGTACGGTCCATGACCCTATACCCTAGACACCCACCTGAATGATCCAGATACTAAGGAGAAGTCCTAATTTAATGGTACGGTCCATGACCCTATACCCTAGACACCCACCTGAATGATCCAGATACTAAGGAGAAGTCCTAATTTAATGGTACGGTCCATGACCCTATACCCTAGACACCCACCTGAATGACCCAGATACTAAGGAGAAGTCCTAATTTAATGGTACGGTCCATGACCCTATACCCTAGACACCCACCTGAATGACCCAGATACTAAGGAGAAGTCCTAATTTAATGGTACGGTCCATGACCCTATACCCTAGACACCCACCTGAATGATCCAGATACTAAGGAGAAGTCCTAATTTAATGGTACGGTCCATGACCCTATACCCTAGACACCCACCTGAATGATCCAGATACTAAGGAGAAGTCCTAATTTAATGGTACGGTCCATGACCCTATACCCTAGACACCCACCTGAATGACCCAGATACTAAGGAGAAGTCCTAATTTAATGGTACGGTCCATGACCCTATACCCTAGACACCCACCTGAATGATCCAGATACTAAGGAGAAGTCCTAATTTAATGGTATGGTCCATGACCCTATACCCTAGACACCCACCTGAATGATCCAGATACTAAGGAGAAGTCCTAATTTAATGGTACGGTCCATGACCCTATACCCTAGACACCCACCTGAATGATCCAGATACTAAGGAGAAGTCCTAATTTAATGGTACGGTCCATGACCCTATACCCTAGACACCCACCTGAATGACCCAGATACTAAGGAGAAGTCCTAATTTAATGGTACGGTCCATGACCCTAAACCCTAGACACCCACCTGAATGACCCAGATACTAAGGTTGAAGTCCTAATTTAATGGTACGGTCCATGACCCTATACCCTAGACACCCACCTGAATGACCCAGATACTAAGGTTGAAGTCCTAATTTAATGGTACGGTCCATGACCCTATACCCTAGACACCCACCTGAATGACCCAGATACTAAGGAGAAGTCCTAATTTAATGGTACGGTCCATGACCCTAAACCCTAGACACCCACCTGAATGACCCAGATACTAAGGTTGAAGTCCCTAACTGTTTTATGTGCATGCTGTAAACTGTCTGTATGCAGCCAAAATGATGGTCAGAGACCAAGAGCAGCACTGCCCCCTCAATAATCTGAGCCTTTTCCATCATAATTTGCAAGTAAATTCATTAAAAATCCTACAATGTGATTTTCTGGATTTTTTTCTCTCCATTTTGTCTGTCATAGTTGAAGTGTAACTATGATGAAAATTACAGGCCTCTCTCATCTTTTTAAGTGGGAGAACTTGCACAATTGGTGGCTGACTAAATACTGTTTTGCCCCACTGTAGGTATGTGTATGTATATATTTGTATATGTATATAGGTATGTGTATGTATGTCTATATAGGTATGTATATATGTGTATATGTATGTCTATATAGGTATGTGTATGTTCATATGTATATATATATATATATATAGGTATGTGTATGTATATACAGTATGTGTATATGTATGTCTATATAGGTATGTGTATGTATATATGTATATCTATATAGGTATGTATATGTATATATGTGTATATATATCTATATAGGTATGTGTAGGTATATGTGTATATATAGGTATAGGTATGTATATATGTGTATATGTATGCATGCGTGTATGTATATGGATATATATATTTACCCCAAAAATATGGGGGATTCTAAATGATGCAGACAATTACATTGATGGAAGCAACAGTCTTTCCTCTATATTAAGCTGACCCCCCCCCCCCCCCCCCCCCCTTAAATAAATAAATAAATCATGTGGGTAAAACAAAGCTCAAGTTAAAAGTTCGTATCTCAGAGCATCGTAGCACCATTAGGTGCAAAAACTCGACTTACCCAGATTTACCCAGTTGCTGCCCACTTTTTGGAAGCAAAACCACTCGATTTCGTCTCTACGTTATATTGGCATCGAACATGTCTCCCTCCCCAGGAGAGGGGGTGACCTCGACAATTTATTATTAAAACCAGAGGCTGCCTGGATCTTTAATTTAAAAACCCTTGCTCCCTCCCGTCTCAACGTAGACTTTGATCTGAAGCCATTCATGTGATTAGTGTGTTTTTGCGTTTCATTGTTAAGTGTTTGTAGCCACATTGTATCTATGATGGTACGCTATCCATTTATGCTTTTTTGTATGCTATTTTAATATATGAGAACGAACCAATGATATCAGGCCACACCCGGCTATGATTACAGACACCTGTGTGTTTTCTTTTGACACTATATAAACGAGTCACCCCGCAGTGTTTGCCATTATACCCTGATGAAGACAGCTTGTCTGTTGAAAACGTTGGACATTTTTTGCGTCTGCGCTCCTAGAGTGGCTGTCCTTTATTTTTTAGGTGTTCTAGCGTTTCTTCCACCTTTACATATCATTATGTACCTCCCCTCCCCTTCCTGCCCAGACAAGTCTGTTTTACATATCATTACGTACCTACCCTCCCCTTCCTGCCCAGACAAGTCTG
Organism: Oncorhynchus mykiss; assembly: GCF_013265735.2. NCBI lineage: Eukaryota > Metazoa > Chordata > Actinopteri > Salmoniformes > Salmonidae > Oncorhynchus > Oncorhynchus mykiss. Next base: position 8,017,020 of record NC_048590.1, on the reverse strand, counting down.
TTTTACATATCATTATGTACCTCCCCTTCCTGCCCAGACAAGTCTGTTTTACATATCATGATGTACCTCCCCTCCCCTTCCTGCCCAGACAAGTCTGTTTTACATATCATTATGTACCTCCCCTCCCCTTCCTGCCCAGACAAGTCTGTTTTACATATCATTACGTACCTACCCTCCCCTTCCTCCTCAGACAAGTCTGTTTTACATATCATTATGTACCTCCCCTTCCAGCCCAGACAAGTCTGTTTTACATATCATTACGTACCTACCCTCCCCTTCCTGGCCAGACAAGTCTGTTTTACATATCATTACGTACCTACCCTCTCCTTCCTCCTCAGACAAGTCTGTTTTACATATCATTATGTACCTCCCCTTCCTGCCTAGACAAGTCTGTTTTACATATCATTATGTACCTACCCTCCCCTTCCTGCCCAGACAAGTCTGTTTTACATATCATGATGTACCTACCCTCCCCTTCCTGCCCAGACAAGTCTGTTTTACATATCATTATGTACCTCCCCTCCCCTTCCTGCCCAGACAAGTCTGTTTTACATATCATTATGTACCTACCCTCCCCTTCCTGCCCAGACAAGTCTGTTTTACATATCATTATGTACCTACCCTCCCCTTCCTGCCCAGACAAGTCTGTTTTACATATCATTACGTACCTCCCCTTCCTGCCCAGACAAGTCTGTTTTACATATCATTACGTACCTCCCCTTCCTGCCCAGACAAGTCTGTTTTAATGGATCATTACGTACCTGTCTTTGTGGATTCCTTTCTTTCTTCCAGACAGTCCCGTATGAAGTGAGTTATACCGTCTGTGTGTAAACCACGAGTGAAAGCAAAGCACCTGTCTACACAACACCTGGCCTGTCTAGTTAATGTTTAAGCTATGCTTCCACCTTTGAGCCATATCATCAAGTTGGCTCGGGGGAGTGGCAAAGGCTCATGTAGCTCTCCGTTGTCGTCCATCAGCACAGGCCACAGTCTGGCAGTGAATGGAGTGTTTTATTATTTTAATGTGTGAACAGGTAGAACGCCAACATCTTCAACTGTGTGTATGTATCTATTTCTCTCTCTCTCTCTCTTTCACACACACACACACACACACTGAAGGGGAGATAAACTATCTCATGAGTCAGTCCAACAGGACTCTTCTGAAGGGGAGATAAGCTAAGGGACATGATGAGGAGACAGTGTTCAGTGGGGGATCATAGGCCTCATTTATAACCATTGAGTCAATTTTACACTAAATATCTGTCTGAGTGATCCATTTCTGGAAAGACTGTACATGAAGCTAAAAAGTAGTAAGTAGTTGAAAAGTTGCTAATCCGTGATGAAATTCAAACACATAACCTTTGGGTTGCTAGACGTTCACGTTATACACCCACCTATCCACCCCGACCAGCCACCCTCCTCTCGTTTCTGACTAACCTTCTGTCTTATGTAACCATACCAAGCATATCATTCTAATTTGAATGTCTGTTGTTTTTTTTTACATTTACTGTGTCACGTTCAGTCTATGAGACCAGGCTGTGTTTCCGGGCAACCGCCTGGCTGAAGGTGTCTTGGTGTTTTTACATGTACTATGTCACGTCCAGTCGATGAGACCAGGCTGTGTTTCCGGGCAACCGCCTGGCTGAATGTGTCTTGGTGTTTCTACATGTACTATGTCACGTCCAGTCTATGAGACCAGGCTGTGTTTCCGGGCAACCGCCTGGCTGAATGTGTCTTGGTATTTTTACATGTACTATGTCACGTCCAGTCTATGAGACCAGGCTGTGTTTCCGGGCAACCGCCTGGCTGAATGTGTCTTGGTGGATTTAGACAGGGAACATGGAACAGGACTGTTGGGCCAGGCCAAACCAAGCCCTGTTGATCAAGGAGAGAGACACCTAGCCAACATCTTAAAGAGCACATGGATGTGAGCAACCAACCACCTATATATTCAAATACAGGATGAAAACTAAGTCAATATATTCAACGAAAATTGCTTGCCATTCTTGACAGTGGTAAACAAATAGGCAGCATAGACTAATATTTGATGTAGGCCTTACGTCTAAATCATTCATGTCCAGATGTATAAAAAAAATAACTTTATTTCAGAGTTCATACACCATTCTGGGGCGGCAGGTAGCCTAGTGGTTATAGCATTGGACTAGTAACCGAAAGGTTGCAAGATCAAATCCCTGAGCTGACAAGGTTAAAATCTGTCGTTCTGCCCCTGAACAAGGCAGTTAACCCACTGTTCCCCTGAACAAGGCAGTTAACCCACTGTTCCCCTGAACAAGGCAGTTAACCCACTGTTCCCCTGAACAAGGCAGTTAACCCACTGTTCCCCTGAACAAGGCAGTTAACCCACTGTTCCCCTGAACAAGGCAGTTAACCCACTGTTCCCCTGAACAAGGCAGTTAACCCACTGTTCCCCTGAACAAGGCAGTTTACCCACTGTTCCCCTGAACAAGGCAGTTAACCCACTGTTCCTGAAAATAAGAAATTGTTCTCTCAAACCAGGGTGATCCTGATCTGTCGGTAAACTACTGTGAACCAAATGATCAGTGTTGTTTATCGTTCTCATCCTTGTGCACTATTGTCTCAGTGGCACCCTATTCTCTATATAATACACTACTTTTTATCCCTTATATAGAACACTATTTTGTTGATCAGAGACTATATAGAGGACAAGGTGTAATTTATCCCTTATATAGAACACTATTTTGTTGACCAGAGACTATATAGAGGACAAGGTGTAATTTATCCCCTATATAGAACACTATTTTGTTGACCAGAGACTATATAGAGGACAAGGTGTAATTTATCCTTTATATAGAACACTATTTTGTTGACCAGAGACTATATAGAGGACAAGGTGTAATTTATCCCTTATATAGAACACTATTTTGTTGACCAGAGACTATATAGAGGACAAGGTGTAATTTATCCTTTATATAGAACACTATTTTGTTGACCAGAGACTATATAGAGGACAAGGTGCCATTCGGAATTCATCCTCAGCATCGGGCGTCTCAGTCTCCCAAACGCTGACTTCCCTTTTACAGTGAATGACAGGGGAAGTGGACGATTGAACTGTCACACTGTCTCTGTCTACACCCCTTCCTGTCTGCGGCGTCTAGTCACTTCAAAACTCTGAGACCGCATTCATCTTTATGTACATATTCTTCATCCCTTTACACTTGTGTGTGTGTATAAGGTAGTTGTTGTTGGAATTGTTAGGTTAGATTACTCGTTGGTTATTACTGTACTGTCGGAACTAGAAGCACAAGCATTTCGCTGCACTCGCATTAACATCTGCTAACCATGTGTATGTGACTGTTGTCTTGTTTGAGCTGTGGCTGTTGTCTTGTTTGAGCTGTGACTGCGGTCTTGTTTGAGCTGTGACTGTTGTCTTATTTGAGCTGTGACTGTTGTCTTGTTTGAGCTGTGACTGTTGTCTTGTTTGAGCTGTGACTGTTGTGTTGTTTGAGCTGTGACTGTTGTGTTGTTTGAGCTGTGACTGTTGTCTTGTTTGAGCTGTGACTGTTGTCTTGTTTGACCTGTGACTGTTGTCTTGTTTGAGCTATGGCTGTTGTGTTGTTTGAGCTGTGACTGTTGTGTTGTTTGAGCTGTGACTGTTGTGTTGTGTTGTTTGAGCTGTGACTGTTGTCTTGTTTGAGCTGTGACTGTTGTGTTGTTTGAGCTGTGACTGTTGTCTTGTTTGACCTGTGACTGTTGTCTTATTTGAGCTGTGACTGTTGTCTTGTTTGAGCTGTGACTGTTGTGTTGTTTGAGCTGTGACTGTTGTCTTGTTTGAGCTGTGACTGTGGTCTTGGTTCCTGGACACTGAACGTCAGTAAGAGAAAACGAAGGCGTTGAAATAGTATTATGGGATATATCTGTCCTGTTACTCACAGGTGTGTAATGGTAAAGTGTTTCTTCATATCCCAACTGCCCCCAGGACACCCACAGGGAGAGGGGTCACCCACAGGGAGAGGGGTCACGGACAGGGAGAGGGGTCACGGACAGGGAGAGCGGTCACCCACAGGGAGAGGGGTCACGGACAGGGAGAGGGGTCACCGACAGGGAGAGGGGTCACCCACAGGGAGAGGGGTCACCCACAGGGAGAGGGGTCACCCACAGGGAGAGGGGTCACCCACAGGGAGAGGGGTCACGGACAGGGAGAGGGGTCACCCACAGGGAGAGGGGTCACCCACAGGGAGAGGGGTCACGGACAGGGAGAGGGGTCACCCACAGGGAGAGGGGTCACCCACAGGGAGAGGGGTCACGGACAGGGAGAGGGGTCACCCACAGGGAGAGGGGTCACCCACAGGGAGAGGGGTCACCCACAGGGAGAGGGGTCACCCACAGGGAGAGGGGTCACGGACAGGGAGAGGGGTCACCCACAGGGAGAGGGGTCACGGACAGGGAGAGGGGTCACCCACAGGGAGAGGGGTCACCCACAGGGAGAGGGGTCACCCACAGGGAGAGGGGTCACGGACAGGGAGAGGGGTCACCCACAGGGAGAGGGGTCACCCACAGGGAGAGGGGTCACCCACAGGGAGAGGGGTCACGGACAGGGAGAGGGGTCACCCACAGGGAGAGGGGTCACGGACAGGGAGAGGGGTCACCCACAGGGAGAGGGGTCACCCACAGGGAGAGGGGTCACCCACAGGGAGAGGGGTCACCCACAGGGAGAGGGGTCACGGACAGGGAGAGGGGTCACGGACAGGGAGAGGGGTCACCCACAGGGAGAGGGGTCACGGACAGGGAGAGGGGTCACCCACAGGGAGAGGGGTCACGGACAGGGAGAGGGGTCACGGACAGGGAGAGGGGTCACGGACAGGGAGAGGGGTCACCCACAGGGAGAGGGGTCACGGACAGGGAGAGGGGTCACCCACAGGGAGAGGGGTCACGGACAGGGAGAGGGGTCACCCACAGGGAGAGGGGTCACCGACAGGGAGAGGGGTCACGGACAGGGAGAGGGGTCACCCACAGGGAGAGGGGTCACCCACAGGGAGAGGGGTCACGGACAGTGAGAGGGGTCACCCACAGGGAGAGGGGTCACCCACAGGGAGAGGGGTCACGGACAGGGAGAGGGGTCACCCACAGGGAGAGGGGTCACGGACAGGGAGAGGGGTCACCCACAGGGAGAGGGGTCACGGACAGGGAGAGGGGTCACCCACAGGGAGAGGGGTCACCGACAGGGAGAGGGGTCACGGACAGGGAGAGGGGTCACGGACAGGGAGAGGGGTCACCCACAGGGAGAGGGGTCACGGACAGGGAGAGGGGTCACCCACAGGGAGAGGGGTCACGGACAGGGAGAGGGGTCACCCACAGGGAGAGGGGTCACGGACAGGGACCCCGTTGTCCAGCACCCATGGAGCACTGGGGTTAAGTGCCTTGCTCAAGGGCACAGCGTCAGATTTGCCATTTCTGTCAGCTCATATTATGTCTACATACAGTGTTGTAATGATGTGGAAATAGTTAAAGTACAAAAGGGAAAATAAATAAGCATAAATATGGGTTGTATTTACAATGTGTTTGTTCTTCACTGGTTTGCCCTTTTCTTGTAGCAAAAAGTCACACGTCTTGCTGCTGTGATGTCACACTGTGGTAATTCAGCCAGTAGATATTTTTTATTTCACTAGGAAAGTCAGTTAAGAACACATTATTATTTTACAATGATGGCCTACTGGGGAACAGTGGGTTAACTGGTCTAGGAACAGTGGGTTAACTGGTCTAGGAACAGTGGGTTAACTGGTCTAGGAACAGTGGGTTAACTGGTCTAGGAACAGTGGGTTATCTGGTCTAGGAACAGTGGGGTTAACTGGTCTAGGAACAGTGGGTTAACTGGTCTAGGAACAGTGGGTTAACTGGTCTAGGAACAGTGGGTTAACTGGTCTAAACAGAGAACATCCCTGGTCATCCCTACTGCCTCTGATCTGGAGGACTCACTAAACAGAGAACATCCCTGGTCATCCCTCCTGTCTCTGATCTGGAGGACTCACTAAACAGAGAACATCCCTACTGCCTCTGATCTGGAGGACTCACTAAACAGAGAACATCCCTGGTCATTCCTACTGCCTCTGATCTGGAGGACTCACTAAACAGAGAACATCCCTACTGCCTCTGATCTGGAGGACTCACTAAACAGAGAACATCCCTGGTCATTCCTACTGCCTCTGATCTGGAGGACTCACTAAACAGAGAACATCCCTACTGCCTCTGATCTGGAGGACTCACTAAACAGAGAACATCCCTGGTCATTCCTACTGCCTCTGATCTGGAGGACTCACTAAACAGAGAACATCCCTACTGCCTCTGATCTGGAGGACTCACTAAACAGAGAACATCCCTGGTCATTCCTACTGCCTCTGATCTGGAGGACTCACTAAACAGAGAACATTCCTGGTCATTCCTACTGCCTCTGATCTGGAGGACTCACTAAACAGAGAACATCCCTGGTCATTCCTACTGCCTCTGATCTGGAGGACTCACTAAACAGAGAACATCCCTGGTCATTCCTACTGCCTCTGATCTGGAGGACTCACTAAACAGAGAACATTCCTGGTCATTCCTACTGCCTCTGATCTGGAGGACTCACTAAACAGAGAACATCCCTGGTCATCCCTACTGCCTCTGATCTGGAAGACTCACTAAACAGAGAACATCCCTGGTCATTCCTACTGCCTCTGATCTGGAGGACTCACTAAACAGAGAACATCCCTACTGCCTCTGATCTGGAGGACTCACTAAACAGAGAACATCCCTGGTCATTCCTACTGCCTCTGATCTGGAGGACTCACTAAACAGAGAACATCCCTGGTCATTCCTACTGCCTCTGATCTGGAGGACTCACTAAACACAAATGCTTTGTTTGTAAATGAGGTCTCAGTGTTGGAGTGTGCCCCTGGCTATCTGTAAATGATGTCTCAGTGTTGGAGTGTGCCCCTGGCTATCTGTAAATGATGTCTCAGTGTTGGAGTGTGCCCCTGGCTATCTGTAAATGATGTCTCAGTGTTGGAGTGTGCCCCTGGCTATCTGTAAATGAGGTCTCAGTGTTGGAGTGTGCCCCTGGCTATCTGTAAATGATGTCTCAGTGTTGGAGTGTGTCCCTGGCTATCTGTAAATTATATCTCAGTGTTGGATCCTTCTCTACCACACCCACAGAAACACAGGGATAAGGCGATAATTCTCTACCACACCCAGAGAAAAGCATCCAAGAGAAAGTCACAGCTCAAACAAGACACCCACAGGGAGCGAGGTCACGGTCAGGGACACCGTTGTCCAGCACCCATGGAGCACTGGGGTTAAGTGCTTGCTCAAAGGCACAGTGACAGATTTGCCATTTTGTCAGCTCCGGGATTGGAACCATCACCCTTTTGGGTTATTGGCCCAACGCTCTAACCTCAAGGCTATTTGTCTTTCCCAGGGTGTTGTTTTCAATAACAGACAGGCCCAGGTTGGTGCAAGTTTCTCCACACGTCCAGAAGCTCCTGAGGAGTGTTGAGGATGGTCGTGATAACAGCCATGTAGTGACAGCGGTCCTGGGCTCCTGCATACCCCTGAAAAAGGTTTCCACTGGGGGGGGCGGTTGGCCGGATGCCCAGGTGTCTCATACACAGTCCCAGATACACATCCTCTATGTAGACGGCTTTAACATGCCTGGACGCCGCCACCAGCTTCCTGGGGAGGTCTAAGGTGAAGACATAGCCCAGGCCCAGAGCATAAGGTGGATATACTGGTTCAGGAAACACCTCCTTTGGAAGGTACCATTTGGACCTCGGGTCCCGGAGAACTGCGGCGCTACTTTCCACCATTCCAGTCATGTAGTTCTGCGTTGGAGCGTGAAGCAGCATGTTGACCAAGGTGTTCACGTTGAGGAACATGTCTGAGTCGATCTTCATGGCGTAGGAGGCGTTGGGGCAGCGAGAGCTCAGCCACTCCATCATCACCATGGTCTTGATGGTCAGGTTTTTGTAGCTGTCTATGAAGTCGCTCTGCAGAAGATCCTGGTGCTCTTTGCTCTCCTGCAGCACCTTCTCCTGGAGCTGCTCTGTCTCCTCTCCACTGGGCAGTCCCAGCAGGAAGAACAGACGAACCTCTCTGCCCAGTACCTGCCTCTCACTGCCCCAAGTCCTGCGGACGGCCTCACGGGCGTCCCTGTTATAGGGCGCCACTGGCACCATCAGAACCAGGAAGGGGTTCTGCTCCCGGCATTTCTTTGGCTCATCCAGGATGAAAGAGTACTCATGTGGGTATTGTACATGGTACGGTCCTCGGGACACATACGGAGGAGGAGTGGCCAGTCCAGTGGTCGGTGTTATTGATGGCCAGTCCTGAATGGATATTGTGTCCAGGTAATCTTCTGATTCAGCTTGTGGTTCAACGTCAACATACATTGTAGGTGTGTCCTTGTTGTCTGGAGTTTCAGAGTCCACATAATATGTTGATTCATCATTAGTCGTTGAACTGATGCTCTCGGAGGACAAGTCCTCTCCTCTTGAAGGGTCTGGAGTCCTCCTAGAACGGGGACGCTGGTAGTGGTGGTTTGGGTTGTTGGGATATTCCAGAACGGTATAGTATATGACCCTCAGCGACACCAGTACCAGGAAGATCTTGGTGCACGTCCCCCAGTGACTGATCATTACATCGGGATCTTTGTCACTAGAAAAAAAAAATCAGGTCAATCGTAACAAACCAAAACACATGCTGGAACACAGGAGTGATGGTTGCTGATAATGGGCCTCTATACGCCTATGTAGATATTCCATAAAAAATCTGCCGTTTCCAGCTACAATAGTCATTTACAACATTAACAATGTCTACACTGTATTTCAGATCAATTTGACGCTAATACGTGCTTTTCTTTCAAAAACAAGGACATTTCTAAGTGACCCCAAACTTTTGAACGGGTAGCGTTTGTCTCAAGTGAAGCCTTGTGAAATGATCAAGCGTTTCGTACACCGAGGTGTCAGATACAGACAGGGGTTTGTGGCGAGTCACTGTTGCGTAGGCCATGTCGTGTCAGGAAGGTTTCGCTTTTTACAAGCCATCTAGTTTCAGTCCTGTTCCTTTGGCAAATATCTTTACATTTCCGTATTAGTTTAAAACAAGTTGACATCAAGATAGTGATGTTACACAGTTACAAAGTTTAGAAATAGCTTTGAGAAATTATACAGCGAAAGTGTATGTATTTAAGGAGACCACAGCTGCCGGTTACTGTTTTTATCTTGCCTGACTGTGTACAGTTCAGTTCCTGCTTATATTTTTGTATTTATTTGATTTCACCTTTATTTAACCAGGTAGACCAGATCACCTTTATTTAACCAGGTAGACCAGATCACCTTTATTTAACCAGGTAGACCAGATCACCTTTATTTAACCAGGTAGACCAGATCACCTTTATTTAACCAGGTAGACCAGATCACCTTTATTTAACCAGGTAGACCAGATCACCTTTATTTAACCAGGTAGACCAGATCACCTTTATTTAACCAGGTAGACCAGATCACCTTTATTTAACCAGGTAGACCAGATCACCTTTATTTAACCAGGTAGACCAGGTCACCTTTATTTAACCAGGTAGACCAGATCACCTTTATTTAACCAGGTAGACCAGATCACCTTTATTTAACCAGGTTAGGCCAGATCACCTTTATTTAACCAGGTAGACCAGGTCACCTTTATTTAACCAGGTAGACCAGATCACCTTTATTTAACCAGGTAGACCAGATCACCTTTATTTAACCAGGTAGGCTAGTTGAGAACAAGTTCTCATTTACAACTGCGACCTGGCCAAAATAAAGCAAAGCAGTGCGACACAAACAACACAGAGTTACACATGGAGTAAACAAACATGCAGTCAATTATACAATAGAGAAAGTCTATATACAGTGTGTGCATATGAGGTAGGATAAGGGAGGTGAGGCAATAAATAGGCCATAGTGGCGAAATAATTACAGTATGGCAAATTAAACATTCGGGTGATAGATGTGCAGAAGATGAGTGTGCAAGTAGTGATACTGGGGTGCAAAGGAGCAAAATAAATCAAATAAATAACAATATGGGGATGAGGTAGTTGGATGGGCTATTTACAGATTGGTTATGTACATGTGCAGTGATCTGTGAGCTGCTCTGACAGCTGGTGCTGAAAGTTAGTGAGGGAGATATGAGTCTCCAGCTTCAGTGATTTTTGCAATTCGTTCCAGTCATTGGCAGCAGAGAACTGGAAGGAAAGGCAGCCAACGGAGGAGTTGGCTTTAGGGATGAACAGTGAAGTTTACCTGCTGGAGCACGTGCTGCAGGTGGGTGCTGCTATGGTGACCAGTGAGCTGAGATAAGGCGGGGCTTTACCTAGCAGAGACTTATAGATGACCTGGAGCCAGTGGGTTAGGCGACGGATATGAAGCGAGGGCCAGCCAACGAGAGCATACAGGTCGCAGTGGTGGGTAGTATATGGGGATTTGGTGACAAAACGGATGGCACTGTGATAGACTGCATCCAATTTGTTGAGTAGAGTGTTGGAGGCTAATTTGTAAATGACATCGCTGAAGTCGAGGATCGGGAGGATGGTCAGTTTTATGAGGGTATGTTTGGCAGCATGAGTGAAGGATGCTTTGTTGCGAAATAGGAAGCCGATTCTAGATTTAATTTTGGATTGGAGATGCTTAATGTTAGTCTGGAAGGAGAGTTTACAGTCTAGCCAGACACCCAGGTATTTATAGTTGTCCACATATTCTAAGTCAGAACCATCCAGAATAGGACGGGTGGGTAGGTGTGTGCAGCGATCGGTTGAAGAGCATGCATTTAGTTTAGCTTGCATTTAAGAGCAGTTGGCGGCCATGGAAGGAGAGTTGTATGTCATTGAAGCTCGTCTGGAGGTTAGTTAATTAACACAGTGTCCAAAGAAGGGCCAGAAGTAAACAGAATGGTGTCGTCTGCGTAGAGGTGGATCAGAGAATCACCAGCAGCAAGAGCGACATCATTGATGTATACAGAGAAAAGAGTCAGCCCGAGAATTGAACCATGTCACACCCCCATAGAGACTGCCAGAGGTCCGGACAACAGGCCCTCCGATTTGACACGCTGAACTCTGTCTAAGAAGTAGTTGGGGAACCAGGCGAGGCAGTCATTTGAGAAACCAAGGCTGTTGAGTCTGCCGATAAGAATGTGGTGATTGACAGAGTCAAAACCCTTGGCCAGGTCGATGAATACAGCTGCACAGTATTGTCTCTTATCG
>NC_048590.1:7918278-8000778 GCF_013265735.2 Oncorhynchus mykiss | reverse complement strand
TTCTCCACGGCGTCTCCAGACTCTGTCACGTCTGTCACATGTGCTCAGTGTGAACCTGCTTTCATCTGTGAAGAGCACAGGGCGCCAGTGGCGAATTTGCCAATCTTGGTGTTCTCTGGCAAATGCCAAACGTCCTGCACGGTGTTGGGCTGTATAAGCACAACCCCCACCCATGGACGTCGGGCCCTCATACCACCCTCATGGAGTCTGTTTCTGACCGTTTGAGCAGACACATGCACATTTGTGGCCTGCTGGAGGTCATTTTGCCCAAATGTTGGAGTAGAGAGCTTCACTGTCCAAATAAACATGTAGGGAGTGTATGTCACAGTCACAAAGAGAATAGTTGCTGTTAGACATACCGTTATACTCTCAACGTTTCAAAAGGGTGAATTCAGATCCATTTGTTATCATTCTCAGACAATCCTTACCTCTGTATCCTCACTCAACCTCCCAGCCAGCGGTTATCTCCCATTAGCATCTGTAACCACAGACAGACTTCAGACTGAGATACAGACCAACTGAGATCACACTTAACAAGACCCTGAGTTCAAACTCACATCCCTAGAGTGACTGACACATCCTAGGAGTGACTGACACATCCTTAGAGTGACTGACACATCCTAGGAGTGACTGACACATCCTTAGAGTGACTGACACATCCTTAGAGTGACTGACACATCCTAGGAGTGACTGACACATCCTTAGAGTGACTGACACATCCTAGGAGTGACTGACACATCCTAGGAGTGACTGATACATCCTTAGAGTGACTGACACATCCTAGGAGTGACTGACTCATTCTTAGAGTGACTGACACATCCTTAGAGTGACTGACACATTCTTAGAGTGACTGACACATCCTTAGAGTGACTGACACATCCTAGGAGTGACTGACACATCCTTAGAGTGACTGACATCCTTAGAGTAACTGACACATCCTAGGAGTGACTGACACATTCTTAGAGTGACTGACACATCCTAGGAGTGACTGACACATCCTTAGAGTGACTGACACATTCTTAGAGTGACTGACACATCCTAGGAGTGGCTGACACATCCTTAGAGTGACTGACACATCCTTATAGTGACAGACAAATCCTAGAAGTGACTGACACATCCTTAGAGTGACTGACACATCCTTAGAGTGACTGACACATTCTTAGAGTGACTGACACATCCTTAGAGTGACTGACACATCCTCGGAGTGACTGACACATCCTTAGAGTGACTGACATCCTTAGAGTGACTGACACATCCTAGGAGTGACTGACACATTCTTAGAGTGACTGACACATCCTAGGAGTGACTGACACATCCTTAGAGTGACTGACACATTCTTAGAGTGACTGACACATCCTAGGAGTGGCTGACACATCCTTAGAGTGACTGACACATCCTTATAGTGACAGACAAATCCTAGAAGTGACTGACACATCCTTAGAGTGACTGACACATTCTTAGAGTGACTGACACATCCTTAGAGTGACTGACACATCCTAGGAGTGACTGACACATCCTTAGAGTGACTGACACATCCTAGGAGTGACTGACACATTCTTAGAGTGACTGACACATTCTTAGAGTGACTGACACATCCTTATAGTGACTGACACATTCTTAGAGTGACTGACACATCTTTAGAGTGACTGACACATCTTTGGATCTTTATTCCCTATATAGTGGTACTACTATAGACCAGAGCCCTATTCCCTATATAGTGGTACTACTATAGACCAGAGCCCTATTCCCTATATAGTGGTACTACTATAGACCAGAGCCCTATTCCCTATATAGTGGTACTACTATAGACCAGAGTCCTATTCCCTATATAGTGGTACTACTATAGACCAGAGCCCTATTCCCTATATAGTGGTACTACTATAGACCAGAGCGTTAAGCTGAGGAGTAAAAGCCCAACGAGACTCTGTTGTCCCCATCAACTGATGTAACCAGGGTTTTCTCAGTATCGGACTTCTCATTTCACTGCAATTGTCAGTTGGCTGGTATTTATGTTCCTTACCCCTGACCCCTGACCCCTCACCCCTGGTCCGGTAGAGCTGAAGTCTGTGCAGGCTTTTGTTTCAGCCTAGCTGGAACCAATCATCAACACATTATTCAGCTGAATATGGTACATTAGTGCAGGGCTGGACTAAAACCCTGTATTCTGTATAATGAACCAACCATCAACACATTATTCAGCTGAATATGGTACATTAGTGCAGGGCTGGACTAAAACCCTGTATTCTGTATAATGAACCAACCATCAACACATTATTCAGCTGAATATGGTACATTAGTGCAGGGCTGGACTAAAACCCTGTATTCTGTATAATGAACCAACCATCAACACATTATTCAGCTGAATATGGTACATTAGTGCAGGGCTGGACTAAAACCCTGTATTCTGTATAATGAACCAACCATCAACACATTATTCAGCTGAATATGGTACATTAGTGCAGGGCTGGACTAAAACCCTGCATTCTGTATAATGAACCAACCATCAACACATTATTCAGCTGAATATGGTACATTAGTGCAGGGCTGGACTAAAACCCTGTATTCTGTATAATGAACCAACCATCAACACATTATTCAGCTGAATATGGTACATTAGTGCAGGGCTGGACTAAAACCCTGTATTCTGTATAATGAACCAACCATCAACACATTATTCAGCTGAATATGGTACATTAGTGCAGGGCTGGACTAAAACCCTGTATTCTGTATAATGAACCAACCATCAACACATTATTCAGCTGAATATGAAACATTAGATTAAATAAATCTAAAAAGTGTTTATTTCACCTCTCCTCTTGGGGGTCATCGGGTCAATCCTTATGATCCTTCTAGAATTCGAAATCAGTAGTACCACTCACCCATCTGACCAGTCATTACATCCAGTAGTACCACTCACCCATCTGACCAGTCATTACATCCAGTAGTACCACTCACCCATCTGACCAGTCATTACATCCAGTAGTACCACTCACCCATCTGACCAGTCATTACATCCAGTAGTACCACTCACCCATCTGACCAGTCATTACATCCAGTAGTACCACTCACCCATCTGACCAGTCATTACATCCAGTAGTACCACTCACCCATCTGACCAGTCATTACATCCAGTAGTACCACTCACCCATCTGACCAGTCATTACATCCAGTAGTACCACTCACCCATCTGACCAGTCATTACATCCAGTAGTACCACTCACCCATCTGACCCGTCATTACATCCAGTAGTACCACTCACCCATCTGACCAGTCATTACATCCAGTAGTACCACTCACCCATCTGACCAGTCATTACATCCAGTAGTACCACTCACCCATCTGACCCGTCATTACATCCAGTAGTACCACTCACCCATCTGACCAGTCATTACATCCAGTAGTACCACTCACCCATCTGACCAGTCATTACATCCAGTAGTACCACTCACCCATCTGACCCGTCATTACATCCAGTAGTACCACTCACCCATCTGACCAGTCATTACATCCAGTAGTACCACTCACCCATCTGACCCGTCATTACATCCAGTAGTACCACTCACCCATCTGACCAGTCATTACATCCAGTAGTACCACTCACCCATCTGACCAGTCATTACATCCAGTAGTACCACTCACCCATCTGACCAGTCATTACATCCAGTAGTACCACTCACCCATCTGACCAGTCATTACATCCAGTAGTACCACTCACCCATCTGACCAGTCATTACATCCAGTAGTACCACTCACCCATCTGACCAGTCATTACATCCAGTAGTACCACTCACCCATCTGACCAGTCATTACATCCAGTAGTACCACTCACCCATCTGACCAGTCATTAAAGAGTCCGCTGCTGTAAAGTCTCTCTGGATAAGAGTCCGTTGCTGTAAAGTCTCTCTGGATAAGAGTCCGTTGCCGTAAAGTCTCTCTGGATAAGAGTCTGTTGCCGTAAAGTCTCTCTGGATAAGAGTCGGTTGCTGTAAAGTCTCTCTGGATAAGAGTCGGTTGCTGTAAAGTCTCTCTGGATAAGAGTCCGTTGCTGTAAAGTCTCTCTGGATAAGAGTCCGTTGCTGTAAAGTCTCTCTGGATAAGAGTCCGTTGCTGTAAAGTCTCTCTGGATAAGAGTCCGTTGCTGTAAAGTCTCTCTGGATAAGAGTCCGTTGCTGTAAAGTCTCTCTGGATAAAAGTTGGGTTATGATAAAGCAGTACATCAGCTTCTATTCTACAATAAGAGGATGTTGTGTAATGGTGTTTTAGGGATGTGTCAAGTCCCTATATGTCAAAGTGTCAGTTAGTGTGGTCAGGTTTGTACAAACTAATGTCCTTCTTTATTCTCACTAAGAACTCAACTCGGCCCACAAAGTCAATATGACGTCATTTACCCATTCATATTCAGCAGAGAAGTCAGAGAGAGAGTCCGGGTTGGCGTGAGATTCTGACTTCAGTCTGTTTGCATGTCCCTCTGTGTGTTTGTTTCAGATCCACTCCGGTTCGATCACTAATCTGTACATTCGCTCTCTCCATCTGTCTCTGTCTCTGTCTCTCTCTCTCTCTCTCTCTCTCTCTCTCTCTCTCTCTCTCTCTCTCTCTCTCTCTCTCTCTCTCTCCGTCTGTGAGAGAGACAGACAGAGAGAGAGAGAGAGAGAGACAAAGACAGACGGAGAGAGAGAGAGAGAGAGAGAGAGAGAGAGAGAGAGACGGAGAGAGAGACAGAGACAGACGGAGAGAGAGAGAGAGAGAGAGAGAGAGACAGACGGAGAGGGAGAGAGAGAGAGACTGTCTGTCTGTCTGTCTGTCTGTCTGTCTGTCTGTCTGTCTGTCTGTCTGTCTGTCTGTCTGTCTAACTGTCTGTCTGTCTCTCTCTCTCGGTCTCAATTCATTTCAAGGGGCTGTATTGGCAGGGGAAACATGTGTTAACATTGCCAAAGCAAGTGAGGTAGATAGATGTGGTCAAAACGGTGATACATTGAGCAGTAGGTTAGGAAGTGCAGCTCAGTTTCCACCTCATTTTGTGGGCAGTGAGCACATAGCCTGTCTTCTCTTGAGAGCCATGTCTCCCTACGGCGGCCTTTCTCAATAGCAAGGCTATACTCACCGAGTCTGTACATAGTCAAAGCTTTCCTTAAGATTGGGTCAGTCACAGTGGTCAGGTATTCTGCCGCTGTGTACTCTCTGTGAAGGGCCAAATATCATTCCAGTTTGCTCTGTTTTTTTGTTAATTCTTTCCAATGTGTCAAGTAATTATCTTTTTGTTTTCTCATGATTTGGTTGGGTCTAATTGTGTTGATGTCCTGGGTCTCTGTAGGGTGTGTTTGTGTTTGTGAACAGAGCCCCAGGACCAGCTTTCTTAGGGGACTCTTCTCCAGGTCTCTCTTCTGTCTCTCCCTCTGTCTCTCCCTCTATCTGTCCGTCTGTCTCTCTCTCTCTCTCTCTCTGTGTCTCTCTGTGTCTCTCTGTGTCTCTCTCAATTCTTTATTGACGTGACAATGTACACTACCGTTAAAGAGTTTGGGGTCAATTAGAAATGTCCTTGTTTTTGAAAGAAAAGCACATATTTTTGTCCATTAAAATAGCATCAAATTGATCAGAAATACAGTATAGACATTGTTAATGTTGTAAATTACTTTTGTAGCTGGAAACGAAATATCTACATAGGCGTACAGAGGCCCATTATCAGCAACCATCACTCCTGTGTTAGCTAATCCAAGTTTATCATTTTAAAAGGCTGGCCCTAACCAGAATAGAAAGAGGAGTGGGAGGCCCCAGTGCACAACTGAACAAGAGGACAAGTACATTAGAGTGTCTAGTTTGAGAAACAGACGCCTCACAAGTCCTCAACTGGCAGCTTCATTAAATAGTACCTGCAAAACACCAGTCTCAACGTCAACAGTGAAGAGGCGACTCCGGGATGCTGACCTTCTAGGCAGAGTTGTAAAGAAAAGCCATACCTCAGACTGGCCAATAAAAATAAAAGATTAAGATGGGCAGAAGAACACAGACAATGGACAGAGGAACTCTGCCTAGAAGACCAGCATCCCAGAGTCGTCTCTTCACTGATGATGTTAAGACTGGTGTTTTGCGGGTACTTTGTCAAGGGTTTTCTAAGGTCAAATATCTAGCCACGGTGTACTGTTGATTTTGGGCCAGGTAGCACTGTTTTATACTTTGTGATTGTGTTTCCCAATAAGCAGTGTAGTTTCGTTTTGACTGTCTTTTATTTTGGTTTATTCTGATTGATTGGATGTTCTGGTCCTGAGACTTCAGTGTGTTAGTAGAACAGGTTTGTGAACTCAGCCCCAGGATCAGCTGGATGAGGGGACTGAGGCTTCAGTGTGTTAGTAGAACAGGTTTGTGAACTCAGCCCCAGGATCAGCTGGATGAGGGGACTGAGGCTTCAGTGTGTTAGTAGAACAGGTTTGTGAACTCAGCCCCAGGACCAGCTGGATGAGGGGACTGAGGCTTCAGTGCGTTAGTAGAACATGTTTGTGAACTCAGCCCCAGGATCAGCTGGATGAGGGGACTGAGGCTTCAGTGTGTTAGTAGAACAGGTTTGTGAACGTAGCCCCAGGACCAGCTGGATGAGGGGACTGAGGCTTCAGTGTGTTAGTAGAACAGGTTTGTGAACTCAGCCCCAGGACCAGCTGGATGAGGGGACTGAGGCTTCAGTGTGTTAGTAGAACAGGTTTGTGAACTCAGCCCCAGGACGAGCTGGATGAGGGGACTGAGGCTTCAGTGTGTTAGTAGAACAGGTTTGTGAACTCAGCCCCAGGATCAGCTGGATGAGGGGACTGAGGCTTCAGTGTGTTAGTAGAACAGGTTTGTAAACTCAGCCCCAGGATCAGCTGGATGAGGGGACTGAGGCTTCAGTGTGTTAGTAGAACAGGTTTGTGAACGTAGCCCCAGGACCAGCTGGATGAGGGGACTGAGGCTTCAGTGTGTTAGTAGAACAGGTTTGTGAACTCAGCCCCAGGACCAGCTGGATGAGGGGACTGAGGCTTCAGTGTGTTAGTAGAACAGGTTTGTGAACTCAGCCCCAGGACGAGCTGGATGAGGGGACTGAGGCTTCAGTGTGTTAGTAGAACAGGTTTGTGAACTCAGCCCCAGGATCAGCTGGATGAGGGGATTGAGGCTTCAGGATGTTAGTAGAACAGGTTTGTGAACTCAGCCCCAGGACCAGCTGGATGAGGGGACTGAGGCTTCAGTGTGTTAGTAGAACAGGTTTGTGAACTCAGCCCCAGGACCAGCTGGATGAGGGGACTGAGGCTTCAGTGTGTTAGTAGAACAGGTTTGTGAACTCAGCCCCAGGACCAGCTGGATGAGGGGACTGAGGCTTCAGTGTGTTAGTAGAACAGGTTTGTGAACTCAGCCCCAGGACCAGCTGGATGAGGGGACTGAGGCTTCAGTGTGTTAGTAGAACAGGTCAGTGAACTCAGCCCCAGGACCAGCTGGATGAGGGGACTGAGGCTTCAGTGTGTTAGTAGAACAGGTTTGTGAACTCAGCCCCAGGACCAGCTGGATGAGGGGACTGAGGCTTCAGTGTGTTAGTAGAACAGGTTTGTGAACTCAGCCCCAGGACCAGCTGGATGAGGGGACTATTTTCTTTGCTCTGCTCTTGGCATTGCAGGGCTTGGTAATGATATGAGAGGGGATCACTGTATTTTAGATGTTTCCAAAACTCAATTGCTCTTTTTTGAGTTTTTATTATTGGTGGATATTGGCCTAATTCTGCCCTGCATGCATTGTTTGTAGTTTTCCTCTGGACATGTAGGAGAATCTTACAGAATTTTGCATGCAGGGTTTCAATGGGGTGTTTGTCCCATTGGGTGAAATCTTGTTTTGCAAGTGGACCCCACACCTCGCTGCCATAAAGTGCAATTGGTTGAATGAATCTTTCAATTTGTTTTAGTCAAAGTTTAATAGGTATTTCAATTTAAATTATTTTTTTAAGGGTGTAGAATGCCCTGCGTGCTTTCTCTCTCAGTTCATTCACTGCCTCATTAAGGTGTCCAGTTTTAACTTTAGTAATTGTAGTGTGTGCAGTACTCTATACTCTATAAATCATTATTTACTGTCAGGGCCCAGGTCTGGCAGTACTGCTCTAGCAGGTCCAGGCTCTGCTGTAGGCCATGTGCTGTGGGTGACAGCAGGCATAGGTCATCTGCGAAAAGCAGGCATTTAACCTCTGAATTGTGGAGACTAACACCAGGGGCTGAGGATTTTTCTAGAATATAACCAATTTGTTGATGTAACTATTGAAGGGTGCAGGGCTCATATTGCAACCCTGGCGAAGGCCCCGCCCCTGGTTAAATACTTCTGTTATTTTCTTGCCTATTTTGACGCTGCACATACTGCCAGTATACATTGATTGAATTATGTCATATGTTTTACCCCCTACACCACTTTCAATAACTTTGTAGAACAGTCCTGTATGCCAAATAGAATCAAATGCTTTTTTGGAAGTCGATAAAGCATGCGTATATTTTGGTATTATTTTGGTGGACATGTTTATCTATCAGGGTGTGTAGGGTGTAAATATGATCAGTCGTGTGATGTTTTGGTATAAATCCAATTAGGCTTTTAGCTCAAGACATTGTGCTTGTTAAGGAAGTTAAGAACTCTTACATCCAGAAAACCTTCCCCAGGTTTCTGTTCACACAAATGCCTCTTTTAATTGTTAGTGTCAAATCTGTCTCTGTTCTTAAATAATGGGGTTATGAGTCCCTGATTCCAGATGTTAGGGAAAGGACCTACACCCAGGATCAAATTAAACAGTTTTATAGCCAATTGCAATTTTGTGCAAGTGAATTTAAGCATCTCATTTAGGATGTCATCAGATGTTTAGTATACAGCATACTTTAAAAAATATATATATATATATTTGAGGCCCTGAAGTTTCTTATATTATTTCTTCAATTAGTGTCAGCTGCTTGCTGTTGTACTGTGAATTTGTTTGGTTCTGAGTGTACGTTTATAGAGTTTTAAAGTCTCACAGTAATGAAGGCGTAATTCACCATTATTTGAGTCTCTGTGCTTTATGGTTCTGAGTGTACGTTTATAGAGTTTTAAAGTCTCACAGTAATGAAGGCGTAATTCACCATTATTTGGGTCTCTGTGCTTTTGGTTGGAAAGTGTTCTTTCCTTATAATTTTACAATCTGCATCAAACCTGTCGTCATCTGTGATCTTTTTTTGGTTGTTTTTTAACAATTTCAGTTGTGCTTCTTTTGCTAAACGTTGGTATACATTTTTTGGATCTGAGCTCCTAGAGGCTCTCTTTTATTTTCAAGTTTCTATTCCGCTAGCCAGCACCTCGTCTAAACAGGTGTTCTACTCCGCTAGCCAGCACCTCGTCTTAACAGGTTTTCTACTCCGCTAGCCAGCACCTCGTCTTAATAGGTGTTCTACTCCGCTAGCCAGCACCTCGTCTAAATAGGTGTTCTACTCCGCTAGCCAGCACCTCGTCTTAACAGGTGTTCTATTCTGCTAGCCAGCACCTCGTCTTAATAGGTGTTCTACTCCGCTAGCCAGCACCTCGTCTTAACAGGTTTTCTACTCCGCTAGCCAGCACCTTGTCTAAATAGGTGTTCTACTCCGCTAGCCAGCACCTCGTCTAAATAGGTGTTCTACTCCGCTAGCCAGCACCTCGTCTTAACAGGTGTTCTATTCCGCTAGCCAGCACCTCGTCTTAATAGGTGTTCTACTCCGCTAGCCAGCACCTCGTCTTAACAGGTTTTCTACTCCGCTAGCCAGCACCTCGTCTTAACAGGTGTTCTACTCCGCTAGCCAGCACCTCGTCTTAATAGGTGTTCTACTCCGCTAGCCAGCACCTCGTCTTAATAGGTGTTCTACTCCGCTAGCCAGCACCTCGTCTTAACAGGTGTTCTACTCCGCTAGCCAGCACCTCGTCTTAACAGGTGTTCTACTCCGCTAGCCAGCACCTCGTCTTAATAGGTGTTCTACTCCGCTAGCCAGCACCTCGTCTTAATAGGTGTTCTACTCCGCTAGCCAGCACCTCGTCTTAATAGGTGTTCTACTCCGCTAGCCAGCACCTCGTCTTAACAGGTGTTCGCTCCGCTAGCCAGCACCTCGTCTTAATAGGTGTTCTACTCCGCTAGCCAGCACCTCGTCTTAATAGGTGTTCTACTCCGCTAGCCAGCACCTCGTCTTAATAGGTGTTCTACTCCGCTAGCCAGCACCTCGTCTTAATAGGTGTTCTACTCCTCTAGCCAGCACCTCGTCTTAATAGGTTTTCTACTCCGCTAGCCAGCACCTCGTCTTAATAGGTGTTCTACTCCGCTAGCCAGCACCTCGTCTTAATAGGTGTTCTACTCCGCTAGCCAGCACCTCGTCTTAATAGGTGTTCTACTCCGCTAGCCAGCACCTCGTCTTAATAGGTGTTCTACTCCGCTAGCCAGCACCTCGTCTTAACAGGTGTTCTACTCCGCTAGCCAGCACCTCGTCTTAATAGGTGTTCTACTCCGCTAGCCAGCACCTCGTCTTAATAGGTGTTCTACTCCGCTAGCCAGCACCTCGTCTTAATAGGTGTTCTACTCCGCTAGCCAGCACCTCGTCTTAATAGGTGTTCTACTCCTCTAGCCAGCACCTCGTCTTAATAGGTTTTCTACGCCGCTAGCCAGCACCTCGTCTTAATAGGTGTTCTACTCCGCTAGCCAGCACCTCGTCTTAACAGGTGTTCTACTCCGCTAGCCAGCACCTCGTCTTAATAGGTGTTCTACTCCTCTAGCCAGCACCTCTCCTAAATAGGTGTTCTACTCCGCTAACCAGCACCTCGTCTTAACAGGTGTTCTACTCCACTAGCCAGCACCTCGTCTTAATAGGTTTTCTACTCCGCTAGCCAGCACCTCGTCTAAATAGGTGTTCTACTCCGCTAGCCAGCACCTCGTCTTAATAGGTGTTCTACTCCGCTAGCCAGCACCTCGTCTTAATAGGTGTTCTACTCCGCTAGCCAGCACCTCGTCTTAATAGGTGTTCTACTCCGCTAGCCAGCACCTCGTCTAAATAGGTGTTCTACTCCGCTAGCCAGCACCTCGTCTAAATAGGTGTTCTACTCCGCTAGCCAGCACCTCGTCTTAATAGGTGTTCTACTCCGCTAGCCAGCACCTCGTCTTAATAGGTGTTCTACTCCGCTAGCCAGCACCTCGTCTTAATAGGTGTTCTACTCCGCTAGCCAGCACCTCGTCTTAATAGGTGTTCTACTCCGCTAGCCAGCACCTCGTCTTAATAGGTGTTCTACTCCGCTAGCCAGTACCTCGTCTTAATAGGTGTTCTACTCCGCTAGCCAGCACCTCGTCTTAATGGGTGTTCTACTCCCCTAGCCAGCACCTCGTCTTAATAGGTGTTCTACTCCGCTAGCCAGCACCTCGTCTTAATAGGTGTTCTACTCCGCTAGCCAGCACCTCGTCTTAATAGGTGTTCTACTCCGCTAGCCAGCACCTCGTCTTAATAGGTGTTCTACTCCGCTAGCCAGCACCTCGTCTTAATAGGTGTTCTACTCCGCTAGCCAGCACCTCGTCTTAATAGGTGTTCTACTCCGCTAGCCAGCACCTCGTCTTAATAGGTGTTCTACTCCGCTAGCCAGCACCTCGTCTTAATAGGTGTTCTACTCCGCTAGCCAGCACCTCGTCTTAATAGGTGTTCTACTCCGCTAGCCAGCACCTCGTCTTAATAGGTGTTCTACTCCGCTAGACAGCACCTCGTCTTAATAGGTGTTCTACTCCGCTAGCCAGCACCTCGTCTTAATAGGTGTTCTACTCCGCTAGCCAGCACCTCGTCTTAATAGGTGTTCTACTCCGCTAGCCAGCACCTCGTCTTAATAGGTGTTCTACTCCGCTAGCCAGCACCTCGTCTTAATAGGTGTTCTACTCCGCTAGCCAGCACCTCGTCTTAACAGGTGTTCTACTCCGCTAGCCAGCACCTCGTCTTAACAGGTGTTCTACTCCGCTAGCCAGCACCTCGTCTTAATAGGTGTTCTACTCCCCTAGCCAGCACCTCGTCTTAATAGGTGTTCTACTCCGCTAGCCAGCACCTCGTCTTAATAGGTGTTCTACTTCGCTAGCCAGCACCTCGTCTTAATAGGTGTTCTACTCCGCTAGCCAGCACCTCGTCTTAATAGGTGTTCTACTCCGCTAGCCAGCACCTCGTCTAAATAGGTGTTCTACTCCTCTAGCCAGCACCTCGTCTTAATAGGTGTTCTACTCCGCTAGCCAGCACCTCGTCTTAATAGGTGTTCTACTCCGCTAGCCAGCACCTCGTCTAAATAGGTGTTCTACTCCTCTAGCCAGCACCTCGTCTAAATAGGTGTTCTACTCCCCTAGCCAGCACCTCGTCTTAATAGGTGTTCTACTCCGCTAGCCAGCACCTCGTCTTAATAGGTGTTCTACTCCGCTAGCCAGCACCTCGTCTTAATAGGTGTTCTACTCCGCTAGCCAGCACCTCGTCTTAATAGGTGTTCTACTCCCCTAGCCAGCACCTCGTCTTAATAGGTGTTCTACTCCGCTAGCCAGCACCTCGTCTTAATAGGTGTTCTACTCCTCTAGCCAGCACCTCGTCTTAATAGGTGTTCTACTCCGCTAGCCAGCACCTCGTCTTAATAGGTGTTCTACTCCGCTAGCCAGCACCTCGTCTTAATAGGTGTTCTACTCCGCTAGCCAGCACCTCGTCTTAATAGGTGTTCTACTCCGCTAGCCAGCACCTCGTCTTAATAGGTGTTCTACTCCACCAGCCAGCACCTCGTCTTAATAGGTGTTCTACTCCGCTAGCCAGCACCTCGTCTTAATAGGTGTTCTACTCCGCTAGACAGCACCTCGTCTTAATAGGTGTTCTACTCCCCTAGCCAGCACCTCGTCTTAATAGGTGTTCTACTCCCCTAGCCAGCACCTCGTCTTAATAGGTGTTCTACTCCGCTAGACAGCACCTCGTCTTAATAGGTGTTCTACTCCGCTAGCCAGCACCTCGTCTTAATAGGTGTTCTACTCCCCTAGCCAGCACCTCGTCTTAATAGGTGTTCTACTCCCCTAGCCAGCACCTCGTCTTAATAGGTGTTCTACTCCGCTAGACAGCACCTCGTCTTAATAGGTGTTCTACTCCCCTAGCCAGCACCTCGTCTTAATAGGTGTTCTACTCCCCTAGCCAGCACCTCGTCTTAATAGGTGTTCTACTCCGCTAGACAGCACCTCGTCTTAATAGGTGTTCTACTCCCCTAGCCAGCACCTCGTCTTAATAGGTGTTCTACTCCGCTAGCCAGCACCTCGTCTTAATAGGTGTTCTACTCCGCTAGCCAGCACCTCGTCTAAATAGGTGTTCTACTCCTCTAGCCAGCACCTCGTCTAAATAGGTGTTCTACTCCCCTAGCCAGCACCTCGTCTTAATAGGTGTTCTACTCCGCTAGCCAGCACCTCGTCTTAATAGGTGTTCTACTCCGCTAGCCAGCACCTCGTCTTAATAGGTGTTCTACTCCGCTAGCCAGCACCTCGTCTTAATAGGTGTTCTACTCCCCTAGCCAGCACCTCGTCTTAATAGGTGTTCTACTCCGCTAGCCAGCACCTCGTCTTAATAGGTGTTCTACTCCTCTAGCCAGCACCTCGTCTTAATAGGTGTTCTACTCCGCTAGCCAGCACCTCGTCTTAATAGGTGTTCTACTCCGCTAGCCAGCACCTCGTCTTAATAGGTGTTCTACTCCGCTAGCCAGCACCTCGTCTTAATAGGTGTTCTACTCCGCTAGCCAGCACCTCGTCTTAATAGGTGTTCTACTCCACCAGCCAGCACCTCGTCTTAATAGGTGTTCTACTCCGCTAGCCAGCACCTCGTCTTAATAGGTGTTCTACTCCGCTAGACAGCACCTCGTCTTAATAGGTGTTCTACTCCCCTAGCCAGCACCTCGTCTTAATAGGTGTTCTACTCCCCTAGCCAGCACCTCGTCTTAATAGGTGTTCTACTCCGCTAGACAGCACCTCGTCTTAATAGGTGTTCTACTCCGCTAGCCAGCACCTCGTCTTAATAGGTGTTCTACTCCCCTAGCCAGCACCTCGTCTTAATAGGTGTTCTACTCCCCTAGCCAGCACCTCGTCTTAATAGGTGTTCTACTCCGCTAGACAGCACCTCGTCTTAATAGGTGTTCTACTCCCCTAGCCAGCACCTCGTCTTAATAGGTGTTCTACTCCCCTAGCCAGCACCTCGTCTTAATAGGTGTTCTACTCCGCTAGACAGCACCTCGTCTTAATAGGTGTTCTACTCCCCTAGCCAGCACCTCGTCTTAATAGGTGTTCTACTCCCCTAGCCAGCACCTCGTCTTAATAGGTGTTCTACTCCGCTAGACAGCACCTCGTCTTAATAGGTGTTCTACTCCCCTAGCCAGCACCTCGTCTTAATAGGTGTTCTACTCCCCTAGCCAGCACCTCGTCTTAATAGGTGTTCTACTCCCCTAGCCAGCACCTCGTCTTAATAGGTGTTCTACTCCGCTAGCCAGCACCTCGTCTTAATAGGTGTTCTACTCCGCTAGACAGCACCTCGTCTTAATAGGTGTTCTACTCCGCTAGCCAGCACCTCGTCTTAATAGGTGTTCCACTCCCCTAGCCAGCACCTCGTCTTAATAGGTGTTCTACTCCGCTAGCCAGCACCTCGTCTTAATAGGTGTTCTACTCCGCTAGCCAGCACCTCGTCTTAATAGGTGTTCTACTCCGCTAGCCAGCACCTCGTCTTAATAGGTGTTCTACTCCCCTAGACAGCACCTCGTCTTAATAGGTGTTCTACTCCGCTAGCCAGCACCTCGTCTTAATAGGTGTTCTACTCCGCTAGCCAGCACCTCGTCTTAATAGGTGTTCCACTCCCCTAGCCAGCACCTCGTCTTAATAGGTGTTCTACTCCGCTAGCCAGCACCTCGTCTTAATAGGTGTTCTACTCCGCTAGCCAGCACCTCGTCTTAATAGGTGTTCTACTCCGCTAGCCAGCACCTCGTCTTAATAGGTGTTCTACTCCGCTAGCCAGCACCTCGTCTTAATAGGTGTTCTACTCCGCTAGCCAGCACCTCGTCTTAATAGGTGTTCTACTCCGCTAGCCAGCACCTCGTCTTAATAGGTGTTCTACTCCGCTAGACAGCACCTCGTCTTAATAGGTGTTCTACTCCGCTAGACAGCACCTCGTCTTAATAGGTGTTCTACTCCGCTAGACAGCACCTCGTCTTAATAGGTGTTCTACTCCGCTAGACAGCACCTCGTCTTAATAGGTGTTCTACTCCGCTAGCCAGCACCTCGTCTTAATAGGTGTTCTACTCCGCTAGCCAGCACCTCGTCTTAATAGGTGTTCTACTCCGCTAGCCAGCACCTCGTCTTAATAGGTGTTCTACTCCCCTAGCCAGCACCTCGTCTTAATAGGTGTTCTACTCCGCTAGCCAGCACCTCGTCTTAATAGGTGTTCCACTCCCCTAGCCAGCACCTCGTCTTAATAGGTGTTCTACTCCGCTAGCCAGCACCTCGTCTTAATAGGTGTTCTACTCCGCTAGCCAGCACCTCGTCTTAATAGGTGTTCTACTCCGCTAGCCAGCACCTCGTCTTAATAGGTGTTCTACTCCGCTAGCCAGCACCTCGTCTTAATAGGTGTTCTACTCCGCTAGCCAGCACCTCGTCTTAATAGGTGTTCTACTCCGCTAGCCAGCACCTCGTCTTAATAGGTGTTCTACTCCGCTAGACAGCACCTCGTCTTAATAGGTGTTCTACTCCGCTAGACAGCACCTCGTCTTAATAGGTGTTCTACTCCGCTAGCCAGCACCTCGTCTTAATAGGTGTTCTACTCCGCTAGCCAGCACCTCGTCTTAATAGGTGTTCTACTCCGCTAGCCAGCACCTCGTCTTAATAGGTGTTCTACTCTGCTAGCCAGCACCTCGTCTTAACAGGTGTTCTACTCCGCTAGCCAGCACCTCGTCTTAACAGGTGTTCTACTCCTCTAGCCAGCACCTCGTCTTAACAGGTGTTCTACTCCGCTAGCCAGCACCTCGTCTTAACAGGTGTTCCACTCCCCTAGCCAGCACCTCGTCTTAATAGGTGTTCTACTCCGCTAGCCAGCACCTCGTCTTAATAGGTGTTCTACTCCGCTAGCCAGCACCTCGTCTTAATAGGTGTTCTACTCCGCTAGACAGCACCTCGTCTTAATAGGTGTTCTACTCCGCTAGACAGCACCTCGTCTTAATAGGTGTTCTACTCCGCTAGCCAGCACCTCGTCTTAATAGGTGTTCTACTCCGCTAGCCAGCACCTCGTCTTAATAGGTGTTCTACTCCGCTAGCCAGCACCTCGTCTTAATAGGTGTTCTACTCTGCTAGCCAGCACCTCGTCTTAATAGGTGTTCTACTCCTCTAGCCAGCACCTCGTCTTAACAGGTGTTCTACTCCGCTAGCCAGCACCTCGTCTTAACAGGTGTTCTACTCCTCTAGCCAGCACCTCGTCTTAACAGGTGTTCTACTCCGCTAGCCAGCACCTCGTCTTAACAGGTGTTCCACTCCCCTAGCCAGCACCTCGTCTTAATAGGTGTTCTACTCCGCTAGCCAGCACCTCGTCTTAACAGGTGTGCGTTTCTTTTTCTTCTAGATCCTTCTTTTGCGGTTCGCCTGAATATATAGTTGATGTTTTTACCTTCTAGATCGATGCCTTCTTCACTGTGAGTGACTGACTGTGGTATCCTGAAAGTTATCTAAGAATGTGTAACGATCTTCCTTCATCTGAGGAACAGGAAAGATCGGACCAAAACACAGCGTGGTAAGTGTCCATGTTAATTTAATAGAACTGAACACGAAATACAAAATACAAAACAACAAAAATTGAAACAGTCCTGAAAGGTGACAAAACAGGAAACAACTACCCACAAACACCAGGTGGGAAAAAGGCTGCCTAAGTATGGTTCCCAATCAGAGACAACAACTACCCACAACTAACAGTGGGGAAACAGGCTGTCTAAGTATGGTTCTCCATCAGAGACAACAACTACCCACAAACACCAGGTGGGAAAAAGGCTGCCTAAGTATGGTTCCCAATCAGAGACAACAACTACCCACAACTAACAGTGGGGAAACAGGCTGTCTAAGTATGGTTCTCCATCAGAGACAACAACTACCCACAAACACCAGGTGGGAAAAAGGCTGCCTAAGTATGGTTCCCAATCAGAGACAACAACTACCCACAACTAACAGTGGGGAAACAGGCTGTCTAAGTATGGTTCTCCATCAGAGACAACAACTACCCACAAACACCAGGTGGGAAAAAGGCTGCCTAAGTATGGTTCCCAATCAGAGACAACAACTACCCACAACTAACAGTGGGGAAACAGGCTGTCTAAGTATGGTTCTCCATCAGAGACAACAACTACCCACAAACACCAGGTGGGAAAAAGGCTGCCTAAGTATGGTTCTCCATCAGAGACAACAACTACCCACAACTAACAGTGGGGAAACAGGCTGTCTAAGTATGGTTCTCCATCAGAGACAACAACTACCCACAAACACCAGGTGGGAAAAAGGCTGCCTAAGTATGGTTCCCAATCAGAGACAACAACTACCCACAACTAACAGTGGGGAAACAGGCTGTCTAAGTATGGTTCTCCATCAGAGACAACAACTACCCACAAACACCAGGTGGGAAAAAGGCTGCCTAAGTATGGTTCCCAATCAGAGACAACAACTACCCACAACTAACAGTGGGGAAACAGGCTGTCTAAGTATGGTTCTCCATCAGAGACAACAACTACCCACAAACACCAGGTGGGAAAAAGGCTGCCTAAGTATGGTTCTCCATCAGAGACAACAACTACCCACAACTAACAGTGGGGAAACAGGCTGTCTAAGTATGGTTCTCCATCAGAGACAACAACTACCCACAAACACCAGGTGGGAAAAAGGCTACCTAAGTATGGTTCTCCATCAAAGACAACAACTACCCACAAACACCAGGTGGGAAAAAGGCTACCTAAGTATGGTTCTCAATTAGAGACAACGATAGACAGCTGCCTCTGATTGGGAACCATAACCAGGCCAAACACATAGGAAACATAGAAAAAACACATAGAATGCCCACCCCAACTCACGCCCCGACCACCCCAACTCACGCCCTGACCAACCAAAATAGAGACATAAAAAAGGAACTAAGGTCAGTGCGTGACAGTGTTGGATATTTTGGTTACTATTTTGGTTGCTTTCTGGTATTCTTCTGTGCTGTTTTGGGCCCATCTGTATGAATGTCTGATGTTGTACAGCTTACTGGGCTGTGAATGTCTGATGTTGTACAGCCTACTGGGCTGTGATGTTGTACAGCTTACTGGGCTGTGAATGTGTGATGTTGTACAGCCTACTTGGCTGTGATGTTGTACAGCTTACTGGGCTGTGAATGTCTGATGTTGTACAGCTTACTGGGCTGTGAATGTGTGATGTTGTACAGCCTACTTGGCTGTGATGTTGTACAGCTTACTGGGCTGTGAATGTCTGATGTTGTACAGCTTACTGGGCTGTGAATGTCTGATGTTGTACAGCCTACTGGGCTGTGATGTTGTACAGCTTACTGGGCTGTGAATGTGTGATGTTGTACAGCCTACTTGGCTGTGATGTTGTACAGCTTACTGGGCTGTGAATGTCTGATGTTGTACAGCCTATTGGGCTGTGATGTTGTACAGCTTACTGGGCTGTGAATGTGTGATGTTGTACAGCCTACTTGGCTGTGATGTTGTAAAGCTTACTGGGCTGTGAATGTCTGATGTTGTACAGCTGACTGGGCTGTGAATGTCTGATGTTGTACAGCTTACTGGGCTGTGAATGTGTGATGTTGTACAGCCTACTTGGCTGTGATGTTGTACAGCTTACTGGGCTGTGAATGTGTGATGTTGTACAGCCTACTGGGCTGTGATGTTGTACAGCTTACTGGGCTGTGAATGTCTGA
Source organism: Oncorhynchus mykiss (assembly GCF_013265735.2). NCBI lineage: Eukaryota > Metazoa > Chordata > Actinopteri > Salmoniformes > Salmonidae > Oncorhynchus > Oncorhynchus mykiss. The sequence continues at coordinate 7,981,843 of NC_048590.1, read as the reverse complement.
TGTTGTACAGCCTACTGGGCTGTGATGTTGTACAGCTTACTGGGCTGTGAATGTGTGATGTTGTACAGCCTACTGGGCTGTGATGTTGTACAGCTTACTGGGCTGTGATGTTGTACAGCTTACTGGGCTGTGAATGTGTGATGTTGTACAGCCTACTGGGCTGTGATGTTGTACAGCTTACTGGGCTGTGAATGTCTGATGTTGTACAGCTGACTGGGCTGTGAATGTCTGGTTGTTTCCATGTCTGTTCTTTTGAGGAACAACGTAATTTGGCTGTGATCAGACAGAGGTGTTAGTGGCTTGACCATGAATGAGCTGAGAGAGAAAGGGTCAATGTCTGTAATCATATAGTCAGTCTACTGTGCTGTGGCCAAGAGGTGAGCAGTAGGTGAATCTCCCCAAAGAGTCCCCCCCCCCTGTAACTTACCATTGACAAAGTACAGACCCAGGCTTCTACAGAGCTGCAACAGATCCCTTCTGTTGTTGTTGACGGTGCTGTCACTGTTGTTTCTATGGGGGAGACGAAGACAGTGAGAAACAGTATGGCCTGTAATAAAGCTGTCCCCTCGTGTGGTCTGTCACTGTTGTTTCTATGGGGGAGATGAAGACAGTTAGAGACACTATGACCTGTAATAAAGCTGTCCCCTCTTGTGGTCTGTCACTGTTGTTTCTATGGGGGAGATTAAGACAGTTAGAGACACTATGGCCTGTAATAAAGCTGTCCCCTCGTGTGGTCTGTCACTGTTGTTTCTATGGGGGAGATGAAGACAGTTAGAGACAGTATGGCCTGTAATAAAGCTGTCCCCTTGTGTGGTCTGTCACTGTTGTTTCTATGGGGGATATGAAGACAGTTAGAGACAGTATGGCCTGTAATAAAGCTGTCCCCTCGTGTGGTCTGTCACTGTTGTTTCTATGGGGGAGACGAAGACAGTTAGAAACAGTTTGGCCTGTAATAAAGCTGTCCCCTCGTGTGGTCGTTAGATCAGGTAGTGTTCCTGTGAACGTATTTGTGTCCCCACAGACAGTCCCCTTGGCTTGGAAATGGCACGTCTCTTCCTCAGGGGGTAATATGGGGATTCTGTCAGTACAAGTTTTTTTTTTCTTCCAGTTTTAGCCAAATGTGATATTTACCCATTTTGAGTGGATCAAATTAGATTTTGTAGTTGGGATTTGTACCAACGGATCGATCCTTCAGAGGGTCACCTGGTGGTCCTCTGTCCATTGCAGTATAAAGTGACCCCTAACGTTTTCCCGGTAGTGTAAAGTCACACCCCTGAATCAACACGTGTTCGAATCCCCTTTGGCAGCAATTACAGCCGTGAGTATTTTTTTCACACCTAGATTTTGTCCAATATTTTCACGTTATTCTTTTTTTTTCTAATTCTTAAAGCTTCATCGAGTTGGTTGGTGATTATCGCTATATAGCAATGTTCAAGTCTTGCCATATATTTTAATGCCGATTTTTTTTTTTAAGTCAAAATTGTAACTCGGCCACTCAGAAACATTCGACGTCGTCTTGGTAAGCAACTACGGTGTATATTTGAGCTTGTGTTTTAGATTATTGTCCTGCTGAAAGGTACATTTTTCTGCCCGTGTCTGGTGGAAAGCAGACTGAACCAGGTTTTCCTCTGGGATTGTGCCTGTGCTTAGCTCTATTCCGTTTCTTTTTATCCCAAGAAACACTCCTCCAAGTCCTTGCCGATGACAAGCATACCCATAACGTGATGCAGCCGCCACAGTGTTGGAAAATATGATGTGATGTGTTGGATTTGCTTTGTATTCAGGACATAATTCATTTCTTTGCCACATTTTTTTCACAGTTTTACTTTGTTTTTTTTGTTGCAAACAGGATGCATGTTTGGAATATTTTTATTCTGTACAGACTTCCTTCTTTTCATTCTGTCAGTTAGGTTCGTGTTGTGGAGTAACTACAATGTTGTTGATCCCATCCTCAGTTTTCTCCTAATCACATTAATAAACTCTGTAACTGTTTTAAAGACACCACTGGCCTCATTGCAAATGAGTTAGTTTTTGTTGTGACTTTGTGTTTTTATTCATCGTCCAAAGTGTAATTAATAACTTCACCAGGCTCAAAGGGGATATTCAATGTATGTTTTGTTTGTTTACCCATCTACCAATAGAGGCATTGGAAAACCTCCCTGGTATTTGTGGGTGTGAATCTGTGTTTGAAATCCACTGCTCAACTGAGGGACTCGTAAAGATCTTTTAGTTTTTTTATTTAACTAGGCAAGTCAGTTAAGAACAAATTCTTATTTTCAATGATGGCCTACCAGGGAACAGTGGGGTTAGAATGACAGATTTGTACCTTGTCAGCTCGGGGGTTTGAACTTCCAACCTTTCGGTTACTAGTCCAACGCTCTAACCACTAGGCTACCCTGTCACATAATGGTATGTATGGAGTACAGAGATGAGGTAGTCATTCAAAACTCATGTTAAACACTATTATTGCACACAGAGTGAATCGATGCAATTTATATTACGTGACTTGTTAAGCAAATGTTTACTCCTGAACTTATTTAGAATAGCCATAAAAAGGGCTTGAATATTTAGTGACGTTTCAGCTTTTAATTTTTTTTTATTAATCACAGAAGAAAAATTCTAAAAACATAATTCCACTTTGACATTATGGGCTATTGTGTGTAGACCAGTGACACAAAATCTCAAGTTGACCAAATATGAATTCCGGCCTTAACACAACGTACTGTGGAAGAAGACAGGGGGTAAGAATACTTTCTGAACGCCATGTATTCCTATATCTCTGCTACAGCCACTGCTGCCATCTGCTGGATTGATATGTAATTGCAAGTCCTGCTACCTTTCACAAATACGTTTCAAACCTCTCTGCCTCTCATACCCCGAGTTGACACCAGGTGGCCCAGTATCCATATGTCTCAGGACACCAAGGATGTTCTGTTAGACTGAGACAGATAGAGGTTGTTAACCTTATACAGTATCTAAAAACAATAGATACCACTGTGGCATAACCAGTGAAATCATGTTTCCAATAATCTGATCATAATTTCCATGCCATAGAGACAACATATTTAGGTTCTATTGTACTGGGGTAACTAGCCCCCACATCCATTGTTATACTGTACTGGGGTAACTAGGCCCCAAATCTATTGTTCTATTGTACTGGGGTAACTAGGCCCCAAATCTATTGTTCTATTGTACTGGGGTAACTAGGCCCCACATCTATTGTTCTACTGTACTGGACTAACTAGGCCCCAAATCTATTGTTCTATTGTACTGGGGTAACTAGGCTCCACATCTATTGTTATATTGTACTGGGGTAACTAGGCCCCAAATCTATTGTTCTATTGTACTGGGGTAACTAGGCCCCACATCTATTGTTCTATTGTAGAGGACTAACTAGGCCCCACATCTATTGTTATACTGTACTGGACTAACTAGGACCCAAATCTATTGTTCTATTGTACCGGGGTAACTAGGCCCCAAATCTATTGTTCTATTGTACTGGGGTAACTAGGCCCCAAATCTATTGTTCTACTGTACCGGGGTAACTAGGCCCCAAATCTATTGTTATATTGTACCGGGGTAACTAGGCCCCAAATCTATTGTTCTATTGTACCGGGGTAACTAGGCCCCAAATCTATTGTTCTATTGTACTGGGGTAACTAGGCCCCAAATCTATTGTTCTATTGTAGAGGACTAACTAGGCCCCACATCTATTGTTATACTGTACTGGACTAACTAGGCCCCAAATCTATTGTTCTATTGTACTGGGGTAACTAGGCCCCAAATCTATTGTTCTATTGTACTGGGGTAACTAGGCCCCAAAACTATTGTTCTATTGTACCGGGGTAACTAGGCCCCAAATCTATTGTTATATTGTACTGGGGTAACTAGGCCCCAAATCTATTGTTCTATTGTACTGGGGTAACTAGGCCCCACATCTATTGTTCTATTGTACTGCTGTAACTAGGCCCCAAATCTATTGTTCTATTGTACTGGGGTAACTAGGCCCCACATCTATTGTTCTATTGTAGAGGACTAACTAGGCCCCAAATCTATTGTTCTATTGTACCGGGGTAACTAGGCCCCAAATCTATTGTTCTATTGTACTGGGGTAACTAGGCCCCAAATCTATTGTTCTATTGTACTGGGGTAACTAGGCCCCAAATCTATTGTTCTATTGTACCGGGGTAACTAGGCCCCAAATCTATTGTACTGGGGTAACTAGGCCCCAAATCTATTGTTCTATTGTACTGGACTAACTAGGCCCCACATCTATTGTTCTATTGTACTGGGGTAACTAGGCCCCAAATATATTGTTCTATTGTACTGGGGTAACTAGGCCCCACATCTATTGTTCTATTGTAGAGGACTAACTAGGCCCCAAATCTATTGTTCTATTGTACTGGGGTAACTAGGCTCCACATCTATTGTACTGGACTAACTAGGCCCCACATCTATTGTACTGGGGTAACTAAGCCCCAAATCTATTGTACTGGACTAACTAGGCCCCACATCTATTGTTATACTGTACTGGACTAACTAGGCCCCACATCTATTGTACTGGGGTAACTAGGCCCCAAATCTATTGTACTGGACTAACTAGGCCCCACATCTATTGTTATACTGTACTGGACTAACTAGGCCCCACATCTATTGTTCTACTGTACTGGACTAACTAGGCCCCACATCTATTGTACTGGGGTAACTAGGCCCCAAATCTATTGTACTGGACTAACTAGGCCCCACATCTATTGTTATACTGTACTGGACTAACTAGGCCCCACATCTATTGTTATACTGTACTGGACTAACTAGGCCCCACATCTATTGTACTGGGGTAACTAGGCCCCAAATCTATTGTAGAGGACTAACTAGGCCCCACATCTATTGTTATATTGTACTGGACTAACTAGGCTCCACATCTATTGTACTGGACTAACTAGGCCCCAAATCTATTGTTCTACTGTACTGGACTAACTAGGCCCCACATCTATTGTACTGGACTAACTAGGCTCCACATCTATTGTACTGGACTAACTAGGCCCCACATCTATTGTACTGGGGTAACTAGGCCCCAAATATATTGTACTGGACTAACTAGGCCCCACATCTATTGTTATACTGTACTGGACTAACTAGGACCCAAATCTATTGTTCTATTGTACCGGGGTAACTAGGCCCCAAATCTATTGTTCTATTGTACTGGGGTAACTAGGCCCCAAATCTATTGTTCTACTGTACCGGGGTAACTAGGCCCCAAATCTATTGTTATATTGTACCGGGGTAACTAGGCCCCAAATCTATTGTTCTATTGTACCGGGGTAACTAGGCCCCAAATCTATTGTTCTATTGTACTGGGGTAACTAGGCCCCAAATCTATTGTTCTATTGTAGAGGACTAACTAGGCCCCACATCTATTGTTATACTGTACTGGACTAACTAGGCCCCAAATCTATTGTTCTATTGTACCGGGGTAACTAGGCCCCAAATCTATTGTTCTATTGTACTGGGGTAACTAGGCCCCAAATCTATTGTTCTATTGTAGAGGACTAACTAGGCCCCACATCTATTGTTATACTGTACTGGACTAACTAGGCCCCAAATCTATTGTTCTATTGTACTGGGGTAACTAGGCCCCAAATCTATTGTTCTATTGTACTGGGGTAACTAGGCCCCAAAACTATTGTTCTATTGTACCGGGGTAACTAGGCCCCAAATCTATTGTTATATTGTACTGGGGTAACTAGGCCCCAAATCTATTGTTCTATTGTACTGGGGTAACTAGGCCCCACATCTATTGTTCTATTGTACTGCTGTAACTAGGCCCCAAATCTATTGTTCTATTGTACTGGGGTAACTAGGCCCCACATCTATTGTTCTATTGTAGAGGACTAACTAGGCCCCAAATCTATTGTTCTATTGTACCGGGGTAACTAGGCCCCAAATCTATTGTTCTATTGTACTGGGGTAACTAGGCCCCAAATCTATTGTTCTATTGTACTGGGGTAACTAGGCCCCAAATCTATTGTTCTATTGTACCGGGGTAACTAGGCCCCAAATCTATTGTACTGGGGTAACTAGGCCCCAAATCTATTGTTCTATTGTACTGGACTAACTAGGCCCCACATCTATTGTTCTATTGTACTGGGGTAACTAGGCCCCAAATATATTGTTCTATTGTACTGGGGTAACTAGGCCCCACATCTATTGTTCTATTGTAGAGGACTAACTAGGCCCCAAATCTATTGTTCTATTGTACTGGGGTAACTAGGCTCCACATCTATTGTACTGGACTAACTAGGCCCCACATCTATTGTACTGGGGTAACTAAGCCCCAAATCTATTGTACTGGACTAACTAGGCCCCACATCTATTGTTATACTGTACTGGACTAACTAGGCCCCACATCTATTGTACTGGGGTAACTAGGCCCCAAATCTATTGTACTGGACTAACTAGGCCCCACATCTATTGTTATACTGTACTGGACTAACTAGGCCCCACATCTATTGTTCTACTGTACTGGACTAACTAGGCCCCACATCTATTGTACTGGGGTAACTAGGCCCCAAATCTATTGTACTGGACTAACTAGGCCCCACATCTATTGTTATACTGTACTGGACTAACTAGGCCCCACATCTATTGTTATACTGTACTGGACTAACTAGGCCCCACATCTATTGTACTGGGGTAACTAGGCCCCAAATCTATTGTAGAGGACTAACTAGGCCCCACATCTATTGTTATATTGTACTGGACTAACTAGGCTCCACATCTATTGTACTGGACTAACTAGGCCCCAAATCTATTGTTCTACTGTACTGGACTAACTAGGCCCCACATCTATTGTACTGGACTAACTAGGCTCCACATCTATTGTACTGGACTAACTAGGCCCCACATCTATTGTACTGGGGTAACTAGGCCCCAAATATATTGTACTGGACTAACTAGGCCCCACATCTATTGTTATACTGTACTGGACTAACTAGGACCCAAATCTATTGTTCTATTGTACCGGGGTAACTAGGCCCCAAATCTATTGTTCTATTGTACTGGGGTAACTAGGCCCCAAATCTATTGTTCTACTGTACCGGGGTAACTAGGCCCCAAATCTATTGTTATATTGTACCGGGGTAACTAGGCCCCAAATCTATTGTTCTATTGTACCGGGGTAACTAGGCCCCAAATCTATTGTTCTATTGTACTGGGGTAACTAGGCCCCAAATCTATTGTTCTATTGTAGAGGACTAACTAGGCCCCACATCTATTGTTATACTGTACTGGACTAACTAGGCCCCAAATCTATTGTTCTATTGTACTGGGGTAACTAGGCCCCAAATCTATTGTTCTATTGTACTGGGGTAACTAGGCCCCAAAACTATTGTTCTATTGTACCGGGGTAACTAGGCCCCAAATCTATTGTTATATTGTACTGGGGTAACTAGGCCCCAAATCTATTGTTCTATTGTACTGGGGTAACTAGGCCCCACATCTATTGTTCTATTGTACTGCTGTAACTAGGCCCCAAATCTATTGTTCTATTGTACTGGGGTAACTAGGCCCCACATCTATTGTTCTATTGTAGAGGACTAACTAGGCCCCAAATCTATTGTTCTATTGTACCGGGGTAACTAGGCCCCAAATCTATTGTTCTATTGTACTGGGGTAACTAGGCCCCAAATCTATTGTTCTATTGTACCGGGGTAACTAGGCCCCAAATCTATTGTACTGGGGTAACTAGGCCCCAAATCTATTGTTCTATTGTACTGGACTAACTAGGCCCCACATCTATTGTTCTATTGTACTGGGGTAACTAGGCCCCAAATATATTGTTCTATTGTACTGGGGTAACTAGGCCCCACATCTATTGTTCTATTGTAGAGGACTAACTAGGCCCCAAATCTATTGTTCTATTGTACTGGGGTAACTAGGCTCCACATCTATTGTACTGGACTAACTAGGCCCCACATCTATTGTACTGGGGTAACTAAGCCCCAAATCTATTGTACTGGACTAACTAGGCCCCACATCTATTGTTATACTGTACTGGACTAACTAGGCCCCACATCTATTGTACTGGGGTAACTAGGCCCCAAATCTATTGTACTGGACTAACTAGGCCCCACATCTATTGTTATACTGTACTGGACTAACTAGGCCCCACATCTATTGTTCTACTGTACTGGACTAACTAGGCCCCACATCTATTGTACTGGGGTAACTAGGCCCCAAATCTATTGTACTGGACTAACTAGGCCCCACATCTATTGTTATACTGTACTGGACTAACTAGGCCCCACATCTATTGTTATACTGTACTGGACTAACTAGGCCCCACATCTATTGTACTGGGGTAACTAGGCCCCAAATCTATTGTAGAGGACTAACTAGGCCCCACATCTATTGTTATATTGTACTGGACTAACTAGGCTCCTCATCTATTGTACTGGACTAACTAGGCCCCAAATCTATTGTTCTACTGTACTGGACTAACTAGGCCCCACATCTATTGTACTGGACTAACTAGGCTCCACATCTATTGTACTGGACTAACTAGGCCCCACATCTATTGTACTGGGGTAACTAGGCCCCAAATATATTGTACTGGACTAACTAGGCCCCACATCTATTGTTATACTGTACTGGACTAACTAGGCCCCACATCTATTGTACTGGGGTAACTAGGCCCCAAATCTATTGTACTGGACTAACTAGGCCCCACATCTATTGTTATACTGTACTGGACTAACTAGGCCCCAAATCTATTGTTCTATTGTACTGGGGTAACTAGGCCCCACATCTATTGTTCTATTGTAGAGGACTAACTAGGCCCCAAATCTATTGTTCTATTGTACCGGGGTAACTAGGCCCCAAATCTATTGTTCTATTGTACTGGGGTAACTAGGCCCCAAATCTATTGTTCTATTGTACCGGGGTAACTAGGCCCCAAATCTATTGTACTGGGGTAACTAGGCCCCAAATCTATTGTTCTATTGTACTGGACTAACTAGGCCCCACATCTATTGTTCTATTGTACTGGGGTAACTAGGCCCCAAATATATTGTTCTATTGTACTGGGGTAACTAGGCCCCACATCTATTGTTCTATTGTAGAGGACTAACTAGGCCCCAAATCTATTGTTCTATTGTACTGGGGTAACTAGGCTCCACATCTATTGTACTGGACTAACTAGGCCCCACATCTATTGTACTGGGGTAACTAAGCCCCAAATCTATTGTACTGGACTAACTAGGCCCCACATCTATTGTTATACTGTACTGGACTAACTAGGCCCCACATCTATTGTACTGGGGTAACTAGGCCCCAAATCTATTGTACTGGACTAACTAGGCCCCACATCTATTGTTATACTGTACTGGACTAACTAGGCCCCACATCTATTGTTCTACTGTACTGGACTAACTAGGCCCCACATCTATTGTACTGGGGTAACTAGGCCCCAAATCTATTGTACTGGACTAACTAGGCCCCACATCTATTGTTATACTGTACTGGACTAACTAGGCCCCACATCTATTGTTATACTGTACTGGACTAACTAGGCCCCACATCTATTGTACTGGGGTAACTAGGCCCCAAATCTATTGTAGAGGACTAACTAGGCCCCACATCTATTGTTATATTGTACTGGACTAACTAGGCTCCACATCTATTGTACTGGACTAACTAGGCCCCAAATCTATTGTTCTACTGTACTGGACTAACTAGGCCCCACATCTATTGTACTGGACTAACTAGGCTCCACATCTATTGTACTGGACTAACTAGGCCCCACATCTATTGTACTGGGGTAACTAGGCCCCAAATATATTGTACTGGACTAACTAGGCCCCACATCTATTGTTATACTGTACTGGACTAACTAGGACCCAAATCTATTGTTCTATTGTACCGGGGTAACTAGGCCCCAAATCTATTGTTCTATTGTACTGGGGTAACTAGGCCCCAAATCTATTGTTCTACTGTACCGGGGTAACTAGGCCCCAAATCTATTGTTATATTGTACCGGGGTAACTAGGCCCCAAATCTATTGTTCTATTGTACCGGGGTAACTAGGCCCCAAATCTATTGTTCTATTGTACTGGGGTAACTAGGCCCCAAATCTATTGTTCTATTGTAGAGGACTAACTAGGCCCCACATCTATTGTTATACTGTACTGGACTAACTAGGCCCCAAATCTATTGTTCTATTGTACTGGGGTAACTAGGCCCCAAATCTATTGTTCTATTGTACTGGGGTAACTAGGCCCCAAAACTATTGTTCTATTGTACCGGGGTAACTAGGCCCCAAATCTATTGTTATATTGTACTGGGGTAACTAGGCCCCAAATCTATTGTTCTATTGTACTGGGGTAACTAGGCCCCACATCTATTGTTCTATTGTACTGCTGTAACTAGGCCCCAAATCTATTGTTCTATTGTACTGGGGTAACTAGGCCCCACATCTATTGTTCTATTGTAGAGGACTAACTAGGCCCCAAATCTATTGTTCTATTGTACCGGGGTAACTAGGCCCCAAATCTATTGTTCTATTGTACTGGGGTAACTAGGCCCCAAATCTATTGTTCTATTGTACCGGGGTAACTAGGCCCCAAATCTATTGTACTGGGGTAACTAGGCCCCAAATCTATTGTTCTATTGTACTGGACTAACTAGGCCCCACATCTATTGTTCTATTGTACTGGGGTAACTAGGCCCCAAATATATTGTTCTATTGTACTGGGGTAACTAGGCCCCACATCTATTGTTCTATTGTAGAGGACTAACTAGGCCCCAAATCTATTGTTCTATTGTACTGGGGTAACTAGGCTCCACATCTATTGTACTGGACTAACTAGGCCCCACATCTATTGTACTGGGGTAACTAAGCCCCAAATCTATTGTACTGGACTAACTAGGCCCCACATCTATTGTTATACTGTACTGGACTAACTAGGCCCCACATCTATTGTACTGGGGTAACTAGGCCCCAAATCTATTGTACTGGACTAACTAGGCCCCACATCTATTGTTATACTGTACTGGACTAACTAGGCCCCACATCTATTGTTCTACTGTACTGGACTAACTAGGCCCCACATCTATTGTACTGGGGTAACTAGGCCCCAAATCTATTGTACTGGACTAACTAGGCCCCACATCTATTGTTATACTGTACTGGACTAACTAGGCCCCACATCTATTGTTATACTGTACTGGACTAACTAGGCCCCACATCTATTGTACTGGGGTAACTAGGCCCCAAATCTATTGTAGAGGACTAACTAGGCCCCACATCTATTGTTATATTGTACTGGACTAACTAGGCTCCTCATCTATTGTACTGGACTAACTAGGCCCCAAATCTATTGTTCTACTGTACTGGACTAACTAGGCCCCACATCTATTGTACTGGACTAACTAGGCTCCACATCTATTGTACTGGACTAACTAGGCCCCACATCTATTGTACTGGGGTAACTAGGCCCCAAATATATTGTACTGGACTAACTAGGCCCCACATCTATTGTTATACTGTACTGGACTAACTAGGCCCCACATCTATTGTACTGGGGTAACTAGGCCCCAAATCTATTGTACTGGACTAACTAGGCCCCACATCTATTGTTATACTGTACTGGACTAACTAGGCCCCAAATCTATTGTTCTATTGTACTTGGGTAACTAGGCCCCAAATCTATTGTTCTGGACTAAATAGGCCCCAAAGCTATTGTACTGGACTAACAAGGGCCTAAATCCCAAACAGCAAGCAATGCAGGTGTTGAAGCACGGTGGCTAGGAAAAACTCCCTAGAAAGGCCAAAACCTAGGAAGAAACCTAGAGAGGAACCAGGCTATGAGGGGTGGCCAGTCCTCTTCTGGCTGTGCCGGGTGGAGATTATAACAGAACATGGCCAAGATGTTCAAATGTTCATAAATGACCAGCATGGTCAAATAATAATAATCACAGGCAGAACAGTTTGGCCATAATGACCATCGTTATGTTTGGAGGAAAAAGGGGGAGGCTTGCAAGCTGAAGAACACCGTCCCAACTGTGCTGGGATGGTGAAAAAGCATGAGCGAGCAAGGAGGCCTACAAACCTGTCTCAGTTACACCAACTCTGTCAGGAGGAATGTGCCAAAATTCACCCAACTATTGTGGGGAAGCTTGTGGAAGCCTACCTAAAACGTTTGACCCAAGTGAAACCATTTAAAGGCAATGCTACCAAATACTAATTGAGTGTATGTAAACTTCTGACTAACTGGGAATGTGATGAAAGAAATAAAAGCTGAAATAAATCATTCTCTCTACTATTATTCTGACATTTCACATTCTTAAAATAAAGTGGTGATCCTAACTGACCTAAAACAAGGAATTTTACTTAGGATTAAATGTCAGGAATTGTGAAAAACTGAGTTTAAATATATTTGGCTAATGTGTATGTAAACTTTCCACTTCAACTGAATCAGCTACAATGGCAATGTTGTGTCAAGTCCACTTGACAGGAGAGTAAACATTAGTGGACAAATTGATTCTGGATTGATTACCAGTGACTGGTTTGTCACCAAGGCCAGGAAGTATCCAAACGCCTGGAGGTACCACGTTCATCTGAGGTCTGAGGTCTTGGCTGATTTCTTTTGATTTTCCCATGATGTCAAGCAAAGAAGCACTGAGTTTGAAGGTAGGCCTTGAAATACATCCACAGGTACACCTCCAATTGACTCAAATGATGTCAATTAGCCTATCAGAAGCTTCTAAAGCCATGACGTCATTTTCCCCCCCAAGAACAACAGTTGGAGACGACTAAGCAAACCGTTTGGACATTCAGAAGTGCAGTATGTCACCTTTTTATAGTGATACATGGATACAACAATAGCCCGAGTCACAGTCTGTGCCATAACGCCAACTCTAGGTCACTCCAGGTGACTCCTTGTCACGCCAAACATGTTTACTTTGACAACAGGCAGTGGGCGTTGGCAACAGCACACAGATTCTGGGAGCAGGCTAGTAAAACAAGAGTATTCTGTAACGTTTTAGGCTGAAGTATCGTGTGGTCCAGGGTAATACTCATGTGTATATTAACCAGGAGGTTTACATTCTAATACATAGGCTGAAGTATCGTGGTCCAGGGTTATACTCATGTGTGTTAGTATATTAACCAGGAGGTTTACATTCTAATACATAGGCTGAAGTATCGTGGTCCAGGGTTATACTCATGTGTATATTAACCAGGAGGTTTACATTCTAATACATAGGCTGAAGTATCGTGGTCCAGGGTTATACTCATGTGTGTTAGTATATTAACCAGGAGGTTTACATTCTAATACATAGGCTGAAGTATCGTGGTCCAGGGTAATACTCATGTGTATATTAACCAGGAGGTTTACATTCTAATACATAGGCTGAAGTATCGTGGTCCAGGGTTATACTCATGTGTGTTAGTATATTAACCAGGAGGTTTACATTCTAATACATAGGCTGAAGTATCGTGTGGTCCAGGGTTATACTCATGTGTGTTAGTATATTAACCAGGAGGTTTACATTCTAATACATAGGCTGAAGTATCGTGGTCCAGGGTTATACTCATGTGTGTTAGTATATTAACCAGGAGGTTTACATTCTAATACATAGGCTGAAGTATCGTGGTCCAGGGTTATACTCATGTGTATATTAACCAGGAGGTTTACATTCTAATACATAGGCTGAAGTATCGTGGTCCAGGGTTATACTCATGTGTATATTAACCAGGAGGTTTACATTCTAATACATAGGCTGAAGTATCGTGGTCCAGGGTTATACTCATGTGTGTTAGTATATTAACCAGGAGGTTTACATTCTAATACATAGGCTGAAGTATCGTGGTCCAGGGTAATACTCATGTGTGTTAGTATATTAACCAGGAGGTTTACATTCTAATACATAGGCTGAAGTATCGTGGTCCAGGGTTATACTCATGTGTGTTAGTATATTAACCAGGAGGTTTACATTCTAATACATAGGCTGAAGTATTGTGGTCCAGGGTAATACTCATGTGTGTTAGTATATTAACCAGGAGGTTTACATTCTAATACATAGGCTGAAGTATCGTGGTCCAGGGTTATACTCATGTGTGTTAGTATATTAACCAGGAGGTTTACATTCTAATACATAGGCTGAAGTATTGTGGTCCAGGGTAATACTCATGTGTGTTAGTATATTAACCAGGAGGTTTACATTCTAATACATAGGCTGAAGTATCGTGGTCCAGGGTTATACTCATGTGTGTTAGTATATTAACCAGGAGGTTTACATTCTAATACATAGGCTGTAGTATCGTGTGGTCCAGGGTAATAATCATGTGTGTTAGTATATTAACCAGGAGGTTTACATTCTAATACATAGGCTGAAGTATCGTGGTCCAGGGTAATACTCATGTGTGTTAGTATATTAACCAGGAGGTTTACATTCTAATACATAGGCTGAAGTATCGTGGTCCAGGGTTATAATCATGTGTGTTAGTATATTAACCAGGAGGTTTACATTCTAATACATAGGCTGAAGTATCGTGGTCCAGGGTTATACTCATGTGTGTTAGTATATTAACCAGGAGGTTTACATTCTAATACATAGGCTGAAGTATCGTGTGGTCCAGGGTTATACTCATGTGTGTTAGTATATTAACCAGGAGGTTTACATTCTAATACATAGGCTGAAGTATCGTGGTCCAGGGTAATACTCATGTGTGTTAGTATATTAACCAGGAGGTTTACATTCTAATACATAGGCTGAAGTATCGTGGTCCAGGGTAATACTCATGTGTGTTAGTTTATTAACCAGGAGGTTTACATTCTAATACATAGGCTGAAGTATCGTGGTCCAGGGTAATACTCATGTGTGTTAGTATATTAACCAGGAGGTTTACATTCTAATACATAGGCTGAAGTATCGTGGTCCAGGGTTATACTCATGTGTGTTAGTTTATTAACCAGGAGGTTTACATTCTAATACATAGGCTGAAGTATTGTGGTCCAGGGTAATACTCATGTGTGTTAGTATATTAACCAGGAGGTTTACATTCTAATACATAGGCTGAAGTATCGTGGTCCAGGGTTATACTCATGTTGTGTTAGTATATTTACCAGGAGGTTTACATTCTAATACATAATCCATCCATTCCACATGAACATCTGAATGCATCCCAAATGGTGCCCTATCCCCTATATAGTGCACTACTATAGACCAGAGCCCTATTCCCTATATAGTGTACTACTATAGACCAGAGTCCTATTCCCTATATAGTGGTACTACTATAGACCAGAGCCCTATTCCCTATATAGTGGTACTACTATAGACCAGAGCCCTATCCCCTATATATAGTGCACTACTATAGACCAGAGCCCTATTCCCTATATAGTGTACTACTATAGACCAGAGCCCTATTCCCTATATAGTGGTACTACTATAGACCAGAGCCCTATTCCCTATATAGTGTACTACTTTAGACCAGAGCCCTATTCCCTATATAGTGGTACTACTATAGACCAGAGCCCTATCCCCTATATAGTGGTACTACTATAGACCATAGCCCTTTTCCCTATATAGTGGTACTACTATAGACCAGAGCCCTATTCCCTATATAGTGGTACTACTATAGACCAGAGCCCTATTCCCTATATAGTGGCACTACTATAGACCAGGGCCCTATTCCCTATATAGTGGTACTACTATAGACCAGAGCCCTATTCCCTACATAGTGGTACTACTATAGACCAGAGCCCTATTCCCTATATAGTGGTACTACTATAGACCAGAGCCCTATTCCCTATATAGTGGTACTACTATAGACCGGAGCCATATTCCCTATATAGTGGTACTACTATAGACCAGAGCCCTATTCCCTATATAGTGGTACTACTATAAACCAGAGCCCTATATAGTGGTACTACTATAGACCAGGAAACTGGGCCCATTATGACACATTGTAGAATGAATTACTGTGCATAAACTTGGCCTGCAATTAGCTGTTTATATAAAATAATACATTGACTCTATGGGTCAAAGTTTCTGATGTTCGTGGGACACCTGTGTGTGTCCTACTGGTAGAATGTGGGCTATGTCATTATTGTGCTGCTAGATAAAGACAGCAAGTTCATCTTGATCTATGGTTGAATTAGAATTGCAGTATATTAGCTGTCCCAACGTCTGTCTGTCTGTCGTTCCAGTGAGGGGTGACAAAAGTGTGCAAGTGACATTCAAAACAGTCGGCAGACTGGTCAGACCAGTGAAGTCTTGGTTGTTAGACTAGTCCTGTCATGGCGCATTCCTGCACGGCACCGCACCTAACGCAAATACTGAGGCAGCACGCAGCACAATAGGTGTACTGTGTGTTGGAACGGGACGGTCTGAAAACACGCCACTTTCATACAGCTACAACCGAAAGTTGATTTTTTTTTCGTAGCAGGTTAGAAGAATTTACGCAGCAGGTTTGGAGAAGAAACGTATCATGTTCGGAAAATTAGGTTACGGTTAGGAAAAGAGGTTTGGGTTTGCGAAATTCTTTCCTAACATGCTACGACATTCACTTCCGGTGAAGTACCGTGATTTAGAGAGTCCCGTGTTGGAACAACTTTTACATGTCAAAGAGTTCCAGAGTAGGTGGTGATTTATGACTTGCCAATGTTTCTTTACGGAGGAATGCTAATGAAGAGCACTTACATCGGATAAACTCATGGTACCCATTTAATGGCCTAATACAGACAAAAAATACCACAAAACACTTTTCCTAAAGCTAAAGCCAAACCAATCATTCTCTCAACCAGTAAACTGGCTGTAACATCTCCCGACGTTAAAACACGCCTGGATAGACTTTGGTCGGTCCCATGGCTGTCGAGGCTACGGGACGTTTTTTTCTTTCTTCTTTTCTTCTTTGTGTACGTGTGACTAGAGACTCGGGTGTTATGTAACCGCTCAATCTCAGTTTCAATCACACAATGTTTCTCACGCGAATATCAGCGGGCGGTTCCATAGTGATAAGAGCTGCGGCACCGGACAAAGACGCTGGTTTTCCCCTCCAGTTGCAGAAGAGGGAGCGTCCAGATCCGGGGAAGGACCGATCATAAACTCGCGTCATGGGTAAGTGTCAACGGTGAGATATTAGTGCATTTACAATATCTCTGCTTTCAGGTACTTCGGTTTATATTTCATTATTCTGCTGGCTTGTTCAGCTGAATTTAAAGTTGTCATGCATTTGTCCAGTGTTTGAGGAAATAGCCAACAAGTGGTGTGATTTTTGTGCTGATGCCTTAGTACTTTGTGTTGCTGTACTGCGTTAAGATTTATGCAAACGCTATAATGACAAAACCACTCCGTTTTTTTTTCAGATTATTGTGATCTGCATTATTGAACTTGGACAGCTTTATACAATAGTTCCGTTGTAGTTTAACAAACACAATGGATGTGTTGTCAGTTGTGGAAACAGTCCAATATACCTTAATAGAAAATGAGTCAAGTAAAATTGAAATGTCACCACTAAAATACTACTTGAAAAAGTTTTAAAGCATTTTGTTTTAAATATACTTAAGTATCAAAAGTATATGTAATTGCTAAAAATAATAAAATAATAATACTTCATTATCAAAAGTAAAAAGTATAAATCATTTCAAACATCCTCCTATTTTCTAGTTTTTTTATTTACAGATAGCCAGGGGCTCACGTCAAGACTATCTACAGTGAGGGGAAAAAGTATTTGATCCCCTGCTGATTTTGTGCGTTTGCCCAATGACAAATAAATGATCAGTCTATAATTTTAATGGTAGGTTTATTTGAACAGTGAGAGACAGAATAACAACAAAAATATCAAGAAAAATGCATGTCAAAAATTTTTGAAATTGATTTGCATTTTAATGAGGGAAATATGTATTTGATCATCTCTCAATCAGAAAGATTTCTGGGTCCCAGGTGTCTTTTTTTCAGGTAACAAGCTGAGATTAGAAGCACACTCTTAAAGGGAGTGCTCATAATCTCAGTTTGTTACCTGTATAAAAGACACCTGTCCACAGAAGCAATCAATCAATCAGATTCCAAACTCTCCACCATGGCCAAAACCAAATAGCTCTCCAAGGATATCAGGGAAATGATTGTAGACCTACACAAGGCTGGAATGGGCTACAAGACCATCACCAAGCAGCTTGGTGAGAAGGTGACAACAGTAAAGATTTTTCGCAAATGTAAGAAACACAAAAGAACTGTCAATCTCCGTCAGCCTGGGGCTCCATGCAAGATCTCATCTCATGGAGTTGCAATGATCATGAGAACGGTGAGGAATCAGCCCAGAACTACACGGGAGGATCTTGTCAAAGATTTCAAGGCAGCTGGGACCATAGTCACCATAGTCACCAAGAAAACAATTGGTAACACACTACGCCGTGAAGGACTGAAATCCTGCAGCGCCCGCAAGGTCCCCCTGCTCAAGAAAGCACATATACATGCCCGTCTGAATGATTCAGAGGACAACTGGGTGAACGTGTTGTGGTCAGATGAGACCAAAATGGAGCTCTTTGGCATCAACTCAACTCGCCGTGTTTGGAGGAGGAGGAATGCTGCCTATGACCCCAAGAACACCATCCCCACCGTCAAACATGGAGGTGGAAACATTATGCTTTGGGGGTGTTTTTCTGCTAAGGGGACAGGACAACTTCACCGCATCAAAGGGACGATGGACGGGGCCATGTACCGTCAAATCTTGGGTGAGAACCTCCTTCCCTCAGCCAGGGCATTGAAAATGGGTTGTGGACGGGTATTCCAGCATGACAATGACCCAAAGCACACGGCCAAGGCAACAAAGGAGTGGCTCAAGAAGAAGCACATTAAGGTCCTGGAGTGGCCTAGCCAGTCTCCAGACCTTAGTCCCATAGAAAATCTGTGGAGGGAGCTGAAGGTTCGAGTTGCCAAACGTCAGCCTCGAAACCTTAATGACTTGGAGAAGATCTGCAAAGAGGAGTGGGACAAAATCCCTCCAGAGATGTGTGCAAACCTGGTGAACAACTACAAGAAACGTCTGACCTCTCTGATTGCCAACAAGGGTTTTGCCACTAAATCATGTTTTGCAGAGGGGTCAAATACTTATTTCCCTCATTAAAATGCTTTATAAAATTCTAACATTTTTAACATGCGTTTTTCTGGATTTTTTTGTTGTTATTCTGTCTCTCACTGTTCAAATAAACCCACCATTAAAATTATAGACGGATCATTTCTTTGTCATTGGGCAAACGTACAAAATCAGCAGGGGATCAAATACTTTTTTCCCCTCTCACTGTAGTAAGAGGATGGTGTGGAGCCTCCTGGCCAGCTTACTGTCAGTGCTGTGTGAAATAGGATATTGTTTTTGTATCCCATCCAAATGGCACACTCACCAGACCTGTTTTCCCGTCGCGATCCTCTCTGAATGTATGTGACGACTGATTGCTGTACACAGGTCCAGAACATTAGGAATGTACAAGCCGTCTACTGCTCATTGAGACGAAAGGTGAAATTGTCGTTGCTGCAAACAAACCTAGAATGTGTTCATGACGTTTCCTGTTTATCCTGGGTAATAGCCCACTCATACACCCAAATCACCCCTGATTCAACTCACTGAGGGTTTGATGATTAGTTGATTCAACGTGTCAACCCTCAGTTGAGTTGAATCAGGGAAGTTTGTCCTGTTGGGAGGACTGGAGCTGGGAAACACTGTCCTATAAAGTGCACTACCCTATGGACCCTGGTCAAAAGTAGTACACTACCCTACTGGACCCTGGTCAACAGTAGTACACTACCCTATTGGACCCTGGTCAAAAGTAGTACACTACCCTATTGGACCCTGGTCAAAAGTAGTACACTACCCTATTGGACCCTGGTCAACAGTAGTACACTACCCTACTGGACCCTGGTCAACAGTAGTACACTACCCTATTGGACCCTGGTCAAAAGTAGTACACTACCCTATTGGACCCTGGTCAACAGTAGTACACTACCCTACTGGTCCCTGGTCAAAAGTAGTACACTACCCTATTGGACCCTGGTCAACAGTAGTACACTACCCTACTGGACCCTGGTCAACAGTAGTGCACTACCCTATTGGACCCTGGTCAACAGTAGTACACTACCCTATTGGACCCTGGTCAACAGTAGTACACTACCCTACTGGACCCTGGTCAACAGTAGTGCACTACCCTATTGGACCCTGGTCAACAGTAGTACACTACCCTATTGGACCCTGGTCAACAGTAGTGCACTACCCTATTGGACCCTGGTCAACAGTAGTACACTACCCTATTGGACCCTGGTCAACAGTAGTACACTACCCTATTGGACCCTGGTCAACAGTAGTACACTACCCTATTGGACCCTGGTCAACAGTAGTGCACTACCCTATTGGACCCTGGTCAACAGTAGTACACTACCCTACTGGACCCTGGTCAACAGTAGTACACTACCCTATTGGACCCTGGTCAACAGTAGTACACTACCCTACTGGACCCTGGTCAACAGTAGTACACTACCCTATTGGACCCTGGTCAAAAGTAGTACACTACCCTATTGGACCCTGGTCAACAGTAGTACACTACCCTACTGGACCCTGGTCAACAGTAGTGCACTACCCTATTGGACCCTGGTCAACAGTAGTGCACTACCCTATTGGACCCTGGTCAACAGTAGTACACTACCCTATTGGACCCTGGTCAACAGTAGTACACTACCCTACTGGACCCTGGTCAACAGTAGTGCACTACCCTATTGGACCCTGGTCAACAGTAGTACACTACCCTATTGGACCCTGGTCAACAGTAGTGCACTACCATATTGGACCCTGGTCAACAGTAGTGCACTACCCTATGGGCCCTGGTCAACAGTAGTGCACTACCCTGTGGACCCTGGTCAACAGTAGTACACTACCCTATTGGACCCTGGTCAACAGTAGTGCACTACCCTATTGGACCCTGGTCAACAGTAGTGCACTACCCTACTGGACCCTGGTCAACAGTAGTACACTACCCTATTGGACCCTGGTCAACAGTAGTACACTACCCTATTGGACCCTGGTCAACAGTAGTACACTACCCTATTGGACACTGGTCAACAGTAGTACACTACCCTACTGGACCCTGGTCAACAGTAGTACACTACCCTATTGGACCCTGGTCAACAGTAGTGCACTACCCTATTGGACCCTGGTCAACAGTAGTGCACTACCCTATTGGACCCTGGTCGACAGTAGTGCACTACCCTATGGACCCTGGTCAACAGTAGTGCACTACCCTATGGATCCTGGTCAACAGTAGTACACTACCCTATTGGACCCTGGTCAACAGTAGTGCACTACCCTATTGGACCCTGGTCAACAGTAGTACACTACCCTATGGACCCTGGTCAACAGTAGTGCACTACCCTATTGGACCCTGGTCAACAGTAGTGCACTACCCTATTGGACCCTGGTCAACAGTAGTACATTACCCTATGGACCCTGGTCAACAGTAGTGCACTACCCTATTGGACCCTGGTCAACAGTAGTACATTACCCTATTGGACCCTGGTCAACAGTAGTGCACTACCCTATTGGACCCTGGTCAACAGTAGTACATTACCCTATTGGACCCTGGTCAACAGTAGTACACTACCCTATTGGACCCTGGTCAACAGTAGTGCACTACCCTATGGACCCTGGTCGACAGTAGTGCACCACCCTATTGGACCCTGGTCAACAGTAGTACACTACCCTATGGACCCTGGTCGACAGTAGTGCACTACCCTATGGACCCTGGTCGACAGTAGTGCACCACCCTATGGGCCCTGGTCAACAGTAGTACACTACCCTATGGGCCCTGGTCAACAGTAGTGCACTACCCTATTGGACCCTGGTCAACAGTAGTACACTACCCTACTGGACCCTGGTCCAAAGTAGTGCACTACCCTATGGGCCCTGGTCAACAGTAGTGCACTACCCTATTGGACCCTGGTCAACAGTAGTACACTACCCTACTGGACCCTGGTCCAAAGTAGTGCACTACCCTATGGGCCCTGGTCAACAGTAGTGCACAATAAAGGGAATAGGGTGCCATGTGGAACACAGTAATAATACAGTAATACGTTCTTAGAAAAGAAGGTGCTATCTAGAACCAAAAAGGGGTTTTCAGCTGTTCCCATAGAATAACCCTTTTGAAAAAAGAAAAAAAACATTTTGGGTTCAGGGTAGAACCCTTTTTGGTTCCGGGCGGAACCTTTTTGGTTCCGGGCGGAACACTTTTGGGTTCCAAAAGGGTTCTACCTGTAACCAAAAAGGGTTCTCCTACGGCGACAGCCACAGAACCCCTTTGGAACTCTTTTTTTCAAAGATTGAGTAAAAACCAGATGATAACACATTCATAATGACATGTAACTTGATGTGTAGTGTTGTTTTTAGGGAAACAATTATGACTGATCCATCCACCACCTTATCGTGTGTGTGTGTGTGTGTGTACCAGCTCAGAAGACAGTGCTGATTGTGTACGCCCATCAGAGTGGGGGGTCCTTTAACTCGGCAGCGAAGGATGTTGCCGTGGAAACCCTCAGACAGCAGGGCTACAAGGTCGTTGTGTCTGACCTTTACGCCATGAACTTCAGAGCCTCCGCCACAATGGAGGATATCACAGGTACACACACACACACACACACACACAGGCTCACACATGCACACACACGCCAACACACACGCGCGCACACACACGCCAACACACACATGCTCACACACGCCAACACACGTGCCAACAAACTACACACACACACACACATGCTCACACACGCCAACACACGTGCCAAACAAACTACACACACACTTGACGTTGCTGCTGTTCTGTCTCTTTGCCAGGTGAGGTGAAGAACCCGGAGCACTTCAAGTACGGAGAGGAGACCATGCATGCCTGGAAGGAGGGTCGACTCAGTGATGACATCATAGCTGAGCAGCGGAAAGTGGAGGCGGCGGAGCTCGTCATCTTCCAGGTCAGAGGTCACACACTCTTCCCCATCTCTCTCTCTCCCCCTCCCTCTCTCCCCCTCTCTCTCTCCCCCCCTCTCTCTTCTCTCTCTCCTCTCCTCTCTCTTCCCCCCTCTCTCTCTTCCCCTCTTTCTCTCTCCCTTTCACTCTCTCTTTCACTTTCTCTCTCTCTCTCCCCCCTTTCCCTCTCTTTCCCCTCTCTCTCTTTCTGTCTCACTCCCCTCTCCCCCAACCTCTCTTTCTGTCTCTTCTTCGACTGTGCCCTGCTGCGTTTAAATTCTCCACCTTTCTCCCCAAAGTATTTAAGCCTACACTCCCCATCATAGTTTAACAGTCGTTGGATTGTTGTAGATGGAGTGTCAACCATCTCTCTCTCTCCCCCATCAGTTCCCTATGTACTGGTTCAGCGTTCCAGCCATCATGAAGGGCTGGATAGACAGAGTCCTGAGTCAAGGCTTTGCCTTCTCGCTGCAGAAGATGTACAGCAATGGAATATTCAAGGTTTGACCTTTTGACCCTTCTGTTAATGTCTTGAGTTCCAGTAGCCTGCGTTAGTGTCATACCCATTTGACAATGAGCAGGAAGAGTTCATGCCATGTGTGTGGGGCCCGAACCAGGAGGTTTTGATGTCAATGCAATGCTCCCCCACCTAATCAAGTCCCCCACTTGTGACTGAAAACAAGGGTAGCGATGCCAATTGAAAAGCTCTCTTTTAAAAATGTAGATAGCTGGCTATATGGCATAAAATGCTGTGTAAAATAGCTATAAGTCTATAAAGGTGCGTTAACTGTAAAGCTATCAGTCACCAATGGAAACATTTACAACTGAAATTAAGCTAGCTAGCTGGCTAGCATTAACTGCTAGTGAATTTGCTAGCTAGCAAGTTAGCATAAACGAGCGCTAACTGGGCTAGTCATTGTCTAAATGACAGGTAGAACCACATTCATAACCATAAAGGGGTAACTAGCCCCCAACACACTCAACCAACATCTTATTACTTTACTACTTTACAAAAAAATTATCTGCATTTTTCTCTCTAAACAAATGGATTATTTAACGCGTTCTTTTATATATATATAAACAAATAGAGATCTAACTTCATTGGAATATATCTACAACTTTTTCAACATTTCAATTTTTTTTTAATCAATTTACCACAATCGTTTTGTTCAATTGTCTCAAAATTGTGGCGACATTGAGGACATTTTTTTTTTGTTCAGCAAGAACAGTGACAGCCAGGTAAAGTGTTAAGAAAATAATTTGGTGACATCTTGTGGTCTTTATGTGAATTACAGCTAGTTACCCCCTTACTACCCTACGCAGTTTAAAATAGCCATAATGTAGAGGGTCCGCCACTCTGCTCGAACTGGGTCAACACGCGCGTTGGTGATGAAATGTAACTTCCAAATGCTATAAAATACATTTTATCAAGACAAATATGATTCTTCATGTTCTGAATGGTTAATCAAAGCGGAATGAAGTCGGGACCTGCAATTGAATAGCAATGGACAGTGGGCATTCATTTCCTGATTCCGTTTTGTTCACGTTAATATACCGCTAGTTTGCGTTACTGCGTGACTGTAGGATGTTCTAGATTACACAGATTGAACGTGCGCCAGCCTGAATGAGCACGTCTAGTCTAGCTGACCTAATGCTATTCTCTAACATCGTCTAGCTGACCTAATGCTATTCTCTAACATCGTCTAGTCTAGCTGACCTAATGCTATTCTCTAACATCGTCTAGTCTAGCTGACCTAATGCTATTCTCTAACATCGTCTAGTCTAGCTGACCTAATGCTAATCTCTAACATCGTCTAGTCTAGCTGACCTAATGCTATTCTCTAACATCGTCTAGTCTAGCTGACCTAATGCTATTCTCTAACATCCTCTAGTCTAGCTGACCTAATGCTATTCTCTATCATCGTCTAGTCTAGCTGACCTAATGCTATTCTCTAACACCGTCTAGTCTAGCTGACCTAATGCTATTCTCTAACATCCTCTAGTCTAGCTGACCTAATGCTATTCTCTAACATCCTCTAGTCTAGCTGACCTAATGCTATTCTCTATCATCGTCTAGCTGACCTAATGCTATTCTCTAACATCCTCTAGTCTAGCTGACCTAATGCTATTCTCTAACATCCTCTAGTCTAGCTGACCTAATGCTATTCTCTAACATCCTCTAGTCTAGCTGACCTAATGCTATTCTCTAACATCGTCTAGTCTAGCTGACCTAATGCTATTCTCTAACATCCTCTAGTCTAGCTGACCTAATGCTATTCTCTAACATCCTCTAGTCTAGCTGACCTAATGCTATTCTCTAACACCGTCTAGTCTAGCTGACCTAATGCTATTCTCTATCATCGTCTAGTCTAGCTGACCTAATGCTATTCTCTAACATCCTCTAGTCTAGCTGACCTAATGCTATTCTCTAACATCGTCTAGTCTAGCTGACCTAATGCTATTCTCTATCATCGTCTAGTCTAGCTGACCTAATGCTATTCTCTAACATCGTCTAGTCTAGCTGACCTAATGCTATTCTCTATCATCGTCTAGTCTAGCTGACCTAATGCTATTCTCTAACATCGTCTAGCTGACCTAATGCTATTCTCTAACATCCTCTAGTCTAGCTGACCTAATGCTATTCTCTAACATCCTCTAGTCTAGCTGACCTAATGCTATTCTCTAACATCGTCTAGTCTAGCTGACCTAATGCTATTCTCTAACATCGTCTAGTCTAGCTGACCTAATGCTATTCTCTAACATCGTCTAGCTGACATAATGCTATTCTCTAACATCGTCTAGCTGACATAATGCTATTCTCTAACATCCTCTAGTCTAGCTGACCTAATGCTATTCTCTAACATCGTCTAGTCTAGCTGACCTAATGCTATTCTCTAACATCGTCTAGTCTAGCTGACCTAGTGCTATTCTCTAACATCCTCTAGTCTAGCTGACCTAATGCTATTCTCTAACATCGTCTAGCTGACATAATGCTATTCTCTAACATCGTCTAGCTGACCTAAAGCTATTCTCTAACATCCTCTAGTCTAGCTGACCTAGTGCTATTCTCTAACATCCTCTAGTCTAGCTGACCTAATGCTATTCTCTAACATCGTCTAGTCTAGCTGACCTAGTGCTATTCTCTAACATCCTCTAGTCTAGCTGACCTAATGCTATTCTCTAACATCGTCTAGCTGACATAATGCTATTCTCTAACATCGTCTAGCTGACCTAATGCTATTCTCTAACATCCTCTAGTCTAGCTGACCTAGTGCTATTCTCTAACATCGTCTAGTCTAGCTGACCTAGTGCTATTCTCTAACATCCTCTAGTCTAGCTGACCTAATGCTATTCTCTAACATCGTCTAGTCTAGCTGACCTAATGCTATTCTCTAACATCGTCTAGCTGACATAATGCTATTCTCTAACATCGTCTAGTCTAGCTGACCTAATGCTATTCTCTAACATCCTCTAGTCTAGCTGACCTAATGCTATTCTCTAACATCGTCTAGCTGACATAATGCTATTCTCTAACATCGTCTAGCTGACCTAATGCTATTCTCTAACATCGTCTAGTCTAGCTGACCTAATGCTATTCTCTAACATCCTCTAGTCTAGCTGACCTAATGCTATTCTCTAACATCCTCTAGTCTAGCTGACCTAATGCTATTCTCTAACATCCTCTAGTCTAGCTGACATAATGCTATTCTCTAACATCCTCTAGTCTAGCTGACCTAATGCTATTCTCTAACATCCTCTAGTCTAGCTGACCTAATGCTATTCTCTAACATCCTCTAGTCTAGCTGACCTAATGCTATTCTCTAACATCCTCTAGTCTAGCTGACCTAATGCTATTCTCTAACATCGTCTAGCTGACATAATGCTATTCTCTAACATCGTCTAGTCTAGCTGACCTAATGCTATTCTCTAACATCCTCTAGTCTAGCTGACCTAATGCTATTCTCTAACATCGTCTAGCTGACATAATGCTATTCTCTAACATCGTCTAGCTGACCTAATGCTATTCTCTAACATCGTCTAGTCTAGCTGACCTAGTGCTATTCTCTAACATCCTCTAGTCTAGCTGACCTAATGCTATTCTCTAACATCGTCTAGTCTAGCTGACCTAATGCTATTCTCTAACATCGTCTAGCTGACATAATGCTATTCTCTAACATCGTCTAGTCTAGCTGACCTAATGCTATTCTCTAACATCGTCTAGCTGACATAATGCTATTCTCTAACATCGTCTAGCTGACCTAAAGCTATTCTCTAACATCATATAGTCTAGCTGACCTAGTGCTATTCTCTAACATCCTCTAGTCTAGCTGACCTAATGCTATTCTCTAACATCGTCTAGCTGACATAATGCTATTCTCTAACATCGTCTAGCTGACCTAATGCTATTCTCTAACATCGTCTAGTCTAGCTGACCTAGTGCTATTCTCTAACATCCTCTAGTCTAGCTGACCTAATGCTATTCTCTAACATCGTCTAGCTGACATAATGCTATTCTCTAACATCGTCTAGCTGACCTAATGCTATTCTCTAACATCCTCTAGTCTAGCTGACCTAATGCTATTCTCTAACATCGTCTAGTCTAGCTGACCTAATGCTATTCTCTAACATCCTCTAGTCTAGCTGACCTAATGCTATTCTCTAACATCGTCTAGTCTAGCTGACCTAATGCTATTCTCTAACATCGTCTAGCTGACATAATGCTATTCTCTAACATCGTCTAGTCTAGCTGACCTAGTGCTATTCTCTAACATCCTCTAGTCTAGCTGACCTAATGCTATTCTCTAACATCCTCTAGTCTAGCTGACCTAATGCTATTCTCTAACATCCTCTAGTCTAGCTGACCTAATGCTATTCTCTAACATCCTCTAGTCTATCTGACCTAATGCTATTCTCTAACATCGTCTAGCTGACATAATGCTATTCTCTAACATCGTCTAGCTGACCTAATGCTATTCTCTAACATCGTCTAGTCTAGCTGACCTAGTGCTATTCTCTAACATCCTCTAGTCTAGCTGACCTAATGCTATTCTCTAACATCGTCTAGCTGACATAATGCTATTCTCTAACATCGTCTAGCTGACCTAATGCTATTCTCTAACATCCTCTAGTCTAGCTGACCTAATGCTATTCTCTAACATCGTCTAGTCTAGCTGACCTAATGCTATTCTCTAACATCCTCTAGTCTAGCTGACCTAATGCTATTCTCTAACATCCTCTAGTCTAGCTGACCTAATGCTATTCTCTAACATCCTCTAGTCTAGCTGACCTAATGCTATTCTCTATCATCCTCTAGTCTAGCTGACCTAATGCTATTCTCTAACATCGTCTAGCTGACCTAATGCTATTCTCTAACATCGTCTAGCTGACCTAGTGCTATTCTCTAACATCCTCTAGTCTAGCTGACCTAATGCTATTCTCTAACATCCTCTAGTCTAGCTGACCTAATGCTATTCTCTAACATCGTCTAGCTGACATAATGCTATTCTCTAACATCGTCTAGTCTAGCTGACCTAATGCTATTCTCTAACATCCTCTAGTCTAGCTGACATAATGCTATTCTCTATCATCGTCTAGCTGACCTAATGCTATTCTCTAACATCCTCTAGTCTAGCTGACCTAATGTTATTCTCTAACATCCTCTAGTCTAGCTGACCTAATGCTATTCTCTAACATCCTCTAGTCTAGCTGACCTAATGCTATTCTCTAACATCGTCTAGCTGACCTAATGCTATTCTCTAACATCCTCTAGTCTAGCTGACCTAATGTTATTCTCTAACATCCTCTAGTCTAGCTGACCTAATGCTATTCTCTAACATAGTCTAGCTGACCTAATGCTATTCTCTAACATCCTCTAGTCTAGCTGACCTAATGCTATTCTCTAACATCCTCTAGTCTAGCTGACCTAATGCTATTCTCTAACATCGTCTAGCTGACATAATGCTATTCTCTAACATCGTCTAGTCTAGCTGACCTAATGCTATTCTCTAACATCCTCTAGTCTAGCTGACATAATGCTATTCTCTATCATCGTCTAGTCTAGCTGACCTAATGCTATTCTCTAACATCCTCTAGTCTAGCTGACCTAATGCTATTCTCTAACATCCTCTAGTCTAGCTGACCTAATGCTATTCTCTAACATCGTCTAGTCTAGCTGACCTAATGCTATTCTCTAACATCCTCTAGTCTAGCTGACCTAATGCTATTCTCTAACATTGTCTAGTCTAGCTGACCTAATGCTATTCTCTATCATCCTCTAGTCTAGCTGACCTAATGCTATTCTGTAACATCCTCTAGTCTAGCTGACATAATGCTATTCTCTAACATCCTCTAGTCTAGCTGACATAATGCTATTCTCTAACATCCTCTAGTCTAGCTGACCTAATGCTATTCTCTAACATCGTCTAGCTGACCTAAAGCTATTCTCTAACATCATATAGTCTAGCTGACCTAATGCTATTCTCTAACATCCTCTAGTCTAGCTGACCTAATGCTATTCTCTAACATCGTCTAGCTGACATAATGCTATTCTCTAACATCGTCTAGCTGACCTAATGCTATTCTCTAACATCCTCTAGTCTAGCTGACCTAATGCTATTCTCTAACATCGTCTAGCTGACATAATGCTATTCTCTAACATCGTCTAGCTGACATAATGCTATTCTCTAACATCGTCTAGCTGACCTAATGCTATTCTCTAACATCCTCTAGTCTAGCTGACCTAATGCTATTATCTAACATCGTCTAGTCTAGCTGACCTAATGCTATTCTCTAACATAGTCTAGCTGACCTAATGCTATTCTCTAACATAGTCTAGCTGACCTAATGCTATTCTCTAACATCCTCTAGTCTAGCTGACCTAATGCTATTCTCTAACATCCTCTAGTCTAGCTGACCTAATGTTATTCTCTAACATCCTCTAGTCTAGCTGACCTAATGCTATTCTCTAACATCCTCTAGTCTAGCTGACCTAATGCTATTCTCTAACATCCTCTAGTCTAGCTGACCTAATGCTGTTCTCTAACATCGTCTAGCTGACCTAATGTTATTCTCTAACATCCTCTAGTCTAGCTGACCTAATGCTATTCTCTAACATCCTCTAGTCTAGCTGACATAATGCTATTCTCTAACATCGTCTAGTCTAGCTGACCTAATGCTATTCTCTAACATCCTCTAGTCTAGCTGACCTAATGCTATTCTCTAACATCCTCTAGTCTAGCTGACCTAATGCTATTCTCTAACATCCTCTAGTCTAGCTGACCTAATGCTATTCTCTAACATCGTCTAGCTGACCTAATGCTATTCTCTAACATCCTCTAGTCTAGCTGACCTAATGCTACTCTCTAACATCCTCTAGTCTAGCTGACCTAATGCTATTCTCTAACATCCTCTAGTCTAGCTGACCTAATGCTATTCTCTAACATCGTCTAGTCTAGCTGACCTAATGCTATTCTCTAACATCCTCTAGTCTAGCTGACCTAATGCTATTCTCTAACATCGTCTAGCTGACCTAATGCTATTCTCTAACATCGTCTAGTCTAGCTGACCTAGTGCTATTCTCTAACATCGTCTAGTCTAGCTGACCTAATGCTATTCTCTAACATCGTCTAGCTGACCTAATGCTATTCTCTAACATCGTCTAGTCTAGCTGACCTAATGCTATTCTCTAACATCCTCTAGTCTAGCTGACCTAATGCTATTCTCTAACATCCTCTAGTCTAGCTGACCTAATGCTATTCTCTAACATCGTCTAGTCTAGCTGACCTAATGCTATTCTCTAACATCGTCTAGCTGACATAATGCTATTCTCTAACATCGTCTAGCTGACCTAATGCTATTCTCTAACATCGTCTAGTCTAGCTGACCTAATGCTATTCTCTAACATCCTCTAGTCTAGCTGACCTAATGCTATTCTCTAACATCCTCTAGTCTAGCTGACCTAATGCTATTCTCTAACATCCTCTAGTCTAGCTGACCTAATGCTATTCTCTAACATCCTCTAGTCTAGCTGACCTAATGCTATTCTCTAACATCCTCTAGTCTAGCTGACATAATGCTATTCTCTAACATCCTCTAGTCTAGCTGACCTAATGCTATTCTCTAACATCCTCTAGTCTAGCTGACCTAATGCTATTCTCTAACATCGTCTAGCTGACATAATGCTATTCTCTAACATCGGTCTAGTCTAGCTGACCTAATGCTATTCTCTAACATCCTCTAGTCTAGCTGACCTAATGCTATTCTCTAACATCGTCTAGCTGACATAATGCTATTCTCTAACATCGTCTAGCTGACCTAATGCTATTCTCTAACATCGTCTAGTCTAGCTGACCTAGTGCTATTCTCTAACATCCTCTAGTCTAGCTGACCTAATGCTATTCTCTAACATCGTCTAGTCTAGCTGACCTAATGCTATTCTCTAACATCGTCTAGCTGACATAATGCTATTCTCTAACATCGTCTAGTCTAGCTGACCTAATGCTATTCTCTAACATCGTCTAGCTGACCTAAAGCTATTCTCTAACATCATATAGTCTAGCTGACCTAGTGCTATTCTCTAACATCCTCTAGTCTAGCTGACCTAATGCTATTCTCTAACATCGTCTAGCTGACATAATGCTATTCTCTAACATCGTCTAGCTGACCTAATGCTATTCTCTAACATCGTCTAGTCTAGCTGACCTAGTGCTATTCTCTAACATCCTCTAGTCTAGCTGACCTAATGCTATTCTCTAACATCGTCTAGCTGACATAATGCTATTCTCTAACATCGTCTAGCTGACCTAATGCTATTCTCTAACATCCTCTAGTCTAGCTGACCTAATGCTATTCTCTAACATCGTCTAGTCTAGCTGACCTAATGCTATTCTCTAACATCCTCTAGTCTAGCTGACCTAATGCTATTCTCTAACATAGTCTAGTCTAGCTGACCTAATGCTATTCTCTAACATCGTCTAGCTGACATAATGCTATTCTCTAACATCGTCTAGCTGACCTAATGCTATTCTCTAACATCGTCTAGTCTAGCTGACCTAATGCTATTCTCTAACATCGTCTAGCTGACATAATGCTATTCTCTAACATCGTCTAGCTGACCTAAAGCTATTCTCTAACATCATATAGTCTAGCTGACCTAGTGCTATTCTCTAACATCCTCTAGTCTAGCTGACCTGATGCTATTCTCTAACATCGTCTAGCTGACATAATGCTATTCTCTAACATCGTCTAGCTGACCTAATGCTATTCTCTAACATCGTCTAGTCTAGCTGACCTAGTGCTATTCTCTAACATCCTCTAGTCTAGCTGACCTAATGCTATTCTCTAACATCGTCTAGCTGACATAATGCTATTCTCTAACATCGTCTAGCTGACCTAATGCTATTCTCTAACATCGTCTAGCTGACATAATGCTATTCTCTAACATCGTCTAGCTGACCTAATGCTATTCTCTAACATCGTCTAGTCTAGCTGACCTAGTGCTATTCTCTAACATCCTCTAGTCTAGCTGACCTAATGCTATTCTCTAACATCGTCTAGCTGACATAATGCTATTCTCTAACATCGTCTAGCTGACCTAATGCTATTCTCTAACATCCTCTAGTCTAGCTGACATAATGCTATTCTCTAACATCGTCTAGTCTAGCTGACATAATGCTATTCTCTAACATCGTCTAGTCTAGCTGACCTAATGCTATTCTCTAACATCCTCTAGTCTAGCTGACCTAATGCTATTCTCTAACATCGTCTAGTCTAGCTGACCTAATGTTATTCTCTAACATCCTCTAGTCTGGCTGACATAATGCTATTCTCTAACATCGTCTAGTCTAGCTGACCTAATGCTATTCTCTAACATCCTCTAGTCTAGCTGACCTAATGCTATTCTCTAACATCGTCTAGTCTAGCTGACCTAATGCTATTCTCTAACATCGTCTAGCTGACATAATGCTATTCTCTAACATCGTCTAGTCTAGCTGACCTAGTGCTATTCTCTAACATCCTCTAGTCTAGCTGACCTAATGCTATTCTCTAACATCCTCTAGTCTAGCTGACCTAATGCTATTCTCTAACATCCTCTAGTCTAGCTGACCTAATGCTATTCTCTAACATCCTCTAGTCTATCTGACCTAATGCTATTCTCTAACATCGTCTAGCTGACATAATGCTATTCTCTAACATCGTCTAGCTGACCTAATGCTATTCTCTAACATCGTCTAGTCTAGCTGACCTAATGCTATTCTCTAACATCGTCTAGTCTAGCTGACCTAGTGCTATTCTCTAACATCCTCTAGTCTAGCTGACCTAATGCTATTCTCTAACATCGTCTAGCTGACATAATGCTATTCTCTAACATCGTCTAGCTGACCTAATGCTATTCTCTAACATCCTCTAGTCTAGCTGACCTAATGCTATTCTCTAACATCCTCTAGTCTAGCTGACCTAATGCTATTCTCTAACATCCTCTAGCTGACCTAATGCTATTCTCTAACATCCTCTAGTCTAGCTGACCTAATGCTATTCTCTAACATCCTCTAGTCTAGCTGACCTAATGCTATTCTCTAACATCCTCTAGTCTAGCTGACCTAATGCTATTCTCTAACATCCTCTAGTCTAGCTGACCTAATGCTAT
This sequence comes from Oncorhynchus mykiss, assembly GCF_013265735.2. Classification (NCBI taxonomy): domain Eukaryota; kingdom Metazoa; phylum Chordata; class Actinopteri; order Salmoniformes; family Salmonidae; genus Oncorhynchus; species Oncorhynchus mykiss. Next base: position 7,948,205 of record NC_048590.1, on the reverse strand, counting down.
TCTCTAACATCGTCTAGCTGACATAATGCTATTCTCTAACATCCTCTAGTCTAGCTGACCTAATGCTATTCTCTAACATCGTCTAGCTGACATAATGCTATTCTCTAACATCCTCTAGTCTAGCTGACCTAATGCTATTCTCTAACATCGTCTAGTCTAGCTGACCTAATGCTATTCTCTAACATCCTCTAGTCTAGCTGACCTAATGCTATTCTCTAACATCCTCTAGTCTAGCTGACATAATGCTATTCTCTAACATCGTCTAGTCTAGCTGACATAATGCTATTCTCTAACATCGTCTAGTCTAGCTGACCTAATGCTATTCTCTAACATCCTCTAGTCTAGCTGACCTAATGCTATTCTCTAACATCGTCTAGTCTAGCTGACCTAATGTTATTCTCTAACATCCTCTAGTCTAGCTGACATAATGCTATTCTCTAACATCGTCTAGTCTAGCTGACCTAATGCTATTCTCTAACATCCTCTAGTCTAGCTGACCTAATGCTATTCTCTAACATCGTCTAGTCTAGCTGACCTAATGCTATTCTCTAACATCGTCTAGCTGACATAATGCTATTCTCTAACATCGTCTAGTCTAGCTGACCTAGTGCTATTCTCTAACATCCTCTAGTCTAGCTGACCTAATGCTATTCTCTAACATCCTCTAGTCTAGCTGACCTAATGCTATTCTCTAACATCCTCTAGTCTAGCTGACCTAATGCTATTCTCTAACATCCTCTAGTCTATCTGACCTAATGCTATTCTCTAACATCGTCTAGCTGACATAATGCTATTCTCTAACATCGTCTAGCTGACCTAATGCTATTCTCTAACATCGTCTAGTCTAGCTGACCTAGTGCTATTCTCTAACATCCTCTAGTCTAGCTGACCTAATGCTATTCTCTAACATCGTCTAGCTGACATAATGCTATTCTCTAACATCGTCTAGCTGACCTAATGCTATTCTCTAACATCCTCTAGTCTAGCTGACCTAATGCTATTCTCTAACATCGTCTAGTCTAGCTGACCTAATGCTATTCTCTAACATCCTCTAGTCTAGCTGACCTAATGCTATTCTCTAACATCGTCTAGTCTAGCTGACCTAATGCTATTCTCTAACATCGTCTAGCTGACATAATGCTATTCTCTAACATCGTCTAGCTGACCTAATGCTATTCTCTAACATCGTCTAGTCTAGCTGACCTAATGCTATTCTCTAACATCCTCTAGTCTAGCTGACCTAATGCTATTCTCTAACATCCTCTAGTCTAGCTGACCTAATGCTATTCTCTAACATCCTCTAGTCTAGCTGACCTAATGCTATTCTCTAACATCGTCTAGCTGACATAATGCTATTCTCTAACATTGTCTAGTCTAGCTGACCTAATGCTATTCTCTAACATCCTCTAGTCTAGCTGACCTAATGCTATTCTCTAACATCGTCTAGCTGACATAATGCTATTCTCTAACATCGTCTAGCTGACCTAATGCTATTCTCTAACATCGTCTAGTCTAGCTGACCTAGTGCTATTCTCTAACATCCTCTAGTCTAGCTGACCTAATGCTATTCTCTAACATCCTCTAGTCTAGCTGACCTAATGCTATTCTCTAACATCGTCTAGCTGACATAATGCTATTCTCTAACATCGTCTAGTCTAGCTGACCTAATGCTATTCTCTAACATCGTCTAGCTGACATAATGCTATTCTCTAACATCGTCTAGCTGACCTAAAGCTATTCTCTAACATCATATAGTCTAGCTGACCTAGTGCTATTCTCTAACATCCTCTAGTCTAGCTGACCTAATGCTATTCTCTAACATCGTCTAGCTGACATAATGCTATTCTCTAACATCGTCTAGCTGACCTAATGCTATTCTCTAACATCGTCTAGTCTAGCTGACCTAGTGCTATTCTCTAACATCCTCTAGTCTAGCTGACCTAATGCTATTCTCTAACATCGTCTAGCTGACATAATGCTATTCTCTAACATCGTCTAGCTGACCTAATGCTATTCTCTAACATCGTCTAGCTGACATAATGCTATTCTCTAACATCGTCTAGCTGACCTAATGCTATTCTCTAACATCATCTAGTCTAGCTGACCTAGTGCTATTCTCTAACATCCTCTAGTCTAGCTGACCTAATGCTATTCTCTAACATCGTCTAGCTGACATAATGCTATTCTCTAACATCGTCTAGCTGACCTAATGCTATTCTCTAACATCCTCTAGTCTAGCTGACATAATGCTATTCTCTAACATCGTCTAGTCTAGCTGACATAATGCTATTCTCTAACATCGTCTAGTCTAGCTGACCTAATGCTATTCTCTAACATCCTCTAGTCTAGCTGACCTAATGCTATTCTCTAACATCGTCTAGTCTAGCTGACCTAATGTTATTCTCTAACATCCTCTAGTCTAGCTGACATAATGCTATTCTCTAACATCGTCTAGTCTCGCTGACCTAATGCTATTCTCTAACATCCTCTAGTCTAGCTGACCTAATGCTATTCTCTAACATCCTCTAGTCTAGCTGACCTAATGCTATTCTCTAACATCCTCTAGTCTAGTTGACCTAATGCTATTCTCTAACATCGTCTAGTCTAGCTGACCTAGTGCTATTCTCTAACATCCTCTAGTCTAGCTGACCTAATGCTATTCTCTAACATCCTCTAGTCTAGCTGACCTAATGCTATTCTCTAACATCCTCTAGTCTAGTTGACCTAATGCTATTCTCTAACATCCTCTAGTCTATCTGACCTAATGCTATTCTCTAACATCGTCTAGCTGACATAATGCTATTCTCTAACATCGTCTAGCTGACCTAATGCTATTCTCTAACATCGTCTAGTCTAGCTGACCTAATGCTATTCTCTAACATCGTCTAGTCTAGCTGACCTAGTGCTATTCTCTAACATCCTCTAGTCTAGCTGACCTAATGCTATTCTCTAACATCGTCTAGCTGACATAATGCTATTCTCTAACATCGTCTAGCTGACCTAATGCTATTCTCTAACATCCTCTAGTCTAGCTGACCTAATGCTATTCTCTAACATCCTCTAGTCTAGCTGACCTAATGCTATTCTCTAACATCCTCTAGCTGACCTAATGCTATTCTCTAACATCCTCTAGTCTAGCTGACCTAATGCTATTCTCTAACATCGTCTAGTCTAGCTGACCTAATGCTATTCTCTAACATCCTCTAGTCTAGCTGACCTAATGCTATTCTCTAACATCGTCTAGTCTAGCTGACCTAATGCTATTCTCTAACATCCTCTAGTCTAGCTGACCTAATGCTATTCTCTAACATCGTCTAGTCTAGCTGACCTAATGCTATTCTCTAACATCGTCTAGCTGACCTAATGCTATTCTCTAACATCGTCTAGTCTAGCTGACCTAATGCTCTTTTCCTGATTTTTTTCACCACTTTTTTTTCTCTGGCCTCAATTGATTTAATCACCCTGATTTTTGTCCATCCTACATGGGTAAAAACATCCTACAAGGGTAAAACAACATTTTGAACAGATTTTGACAGAAACATGAGGTTTGGACCATTGGTTTTTGTTTTGAGCATCACCTCACAATTAATATAGTGTTTTACCCATTGGTCAAAAGATGTGTTTTTGTTTGGACACCCTACATAATATCTACCTTATGAAATGACACACTGCTCTCCTTCAGTTCAGGCTACATTGCTTCTAGGTTAAGGGTAAATGGTGTTTTGGTGGAATGAATAGGGCCTCTGTGTTTGTTGGGAGTTTCACTTCATACTCTTTATCATTTTACAGGACAAGAAAGCCATGTTGTCGTTCAGCACTGGGTCTATGCAGACTATGTACCGCCCTGACGGCCTCAACGGAGACATTAACGTCACACTGTGGCCCCTACAGGTAACGCAGGAAGACAGCCAGGGGGGAAGAGTTAAGATGTGACACCCCAAAAATAATATTTCGCTGTATTTGCTTCTCGTGGATTTAGAAGGGCATCAAGTGGCTTTGGGGATACTTGTGTGTCTCTCTACTTGTGTGTTTCCTCATACATGTTTATGCTTCAAGGTTACCTCCAAGTAACACGTTTTTCCAATGTGTTTCATATAGTTTTGGGTTTGCATTTTTTTGGGGGTCTATTTCATTGGTTCCATTGTAGCATATTGTGCAAACTAAACCAAGTGCAGTATTGGTACATGTATTTGACCCAGACTCCTCTCCTCTCTCCTCCATCATCCTTCCAGAACGGCGTGCTTCACTTCTGTGGGTTCCAGGTGCTAGCCCCCCAGGTGTTCTGGTGTCCGGGACACAGTCCCCCCGCGAATCGGACAGCCATGCTGGATGGCTGGAGGGCCAGGCTGAAGACCCTGCTGGTCGAGCGACCCCTGACCTTTGCCCCCAGCGAGATGTTTGACCTGACCTTCCCCGGGGGCTTCGTGCTGCGGCCGGAGGTCAGGAAGGAGCAGAGCACCCGCCCCCACGGCATCACCACCGGACACCACCTGGGGAAACCCCTCCCCCCTGACAACCAGCTGAAGGCTGATGACCCCTCCCCCTGACAACCAGCTGAAGGCTGATGACCCCTCCCCCTGACAACCAGCTGAAGGCTGATGACCCCTCCCCCCTGACAAAAACTGCTTATTTGTAACCAGTTTATAATAGCAATAAGGCACCTCGGGGGGGGGGGGGGTTGCGGTAAATGGCCAATATTCCACGGCTAAAGGCTGTATCCAGGCACTCCGCGTTGCGTCGTGGTTAAGAACAGCCCTTAGCCGTCGTAAATTGGCCATAAACCACATCCCCCCCCTCGCGCCTTATTGCTTAAGTATAACATTGGATGGTCAGTTATTATGGTCAAGTCAAATTGACAGAGTTGTTGTGAAGATGGGGAGAGGTATGTCTGTTATAAATAAAAAGATGTTCTGATTTTTTGAAACATCAATAAACTGCACTAGTTGTTCAGACTCTGGTCTGGTCTCATGTTGATTACTGTCCGGTAATACGGTCAGCTGCAGCAAAGGAGGAATCTAGCAAAGCTACCCTCTTAAAGGTGCTATCTAGAACCTAAAAACCATTTAGAACCAAAGGAGAACCCTAGGTAGAACTATTTTGGTTCCAATAAGAACCTTTTCATACCTGGAACCAAAAATGGTTTTCACCTAGAACCGAAAAGGGTTCTCCTATGTGGACATTTGAAGAACGGTTTTGGAGCCCTATTTTATAAGAGTGAACAGCTGTCTCAAAACAGAGCAGCACGCCCTGCCCTTAACTACACGTACAGAACTAACATCAACAACATGCATCCCAGTCTTTCCTGGTTGAGGGTTGACAAGAGATTAACTGCTGCTCTTCTATTTGTTTTAATGATAAATACTACTGTAATGAACATTCCAGATTGTTTGCATAATCAAATAACACCCAGCAGACACACCCCATACATACCCCACAAAGACATGCCACCAGGGTCTCTAAACAGTCCCCAAGTCCAGAACTAATTCAAGGCAATACACGGTTTTATACAGAGCCATGATTGCATGGAACTCCCTTCCCTTTAAAAAACGGATTAAAAACAATTCATGGGAGGAGGACACACAAACATTTGTTTTTAGTTGTATTGTTGGTAACCCCTCCTCCCTGACAACCAGCTGAAGGCTGATAACCCCTCCTCCCTGATAACCAGCTGAAGGCTGGTAACCCCTCCTCCCTGACAACCAGCTGAAGGCTGGTAACCCCTCCTCCCTGACAACCAGCTGAAGGCTGGTAACCCCTCCTCCCTGACAACCAGCTGAAGTCTGGTAACCCCTCCTCCGTGATAACCAGCTGAAGGCTGGTAACCCCTCTCTCTGATAACCAGCTGAAGGCTGGTAACCCCTCCTCCCTGATAACCAGCTGAAGGCTGGTAACCCCTCCCTCTGATAACCAGCTGGAGGCTGATAACCCCTCCTCCCTGACAACCAGCTGAAGGATGATAACCCCTCCTCCCTGATAACCTGCTGAAGGCTGGTAACCCCTCCCTCTGATAACCAGCTGAAGTCTGGTAACCCGTCCTCCCTGATAACCAGCTGAAGTCTGGTAACCCCTCCTCCCTGATAACCAGCTGAAGTCTGGTAACCCCTCCTCCCTGATAACCAGCTGAGGTCTGGTAACCCCTCCTCCCTGATAACCAGCTGAAGTCTGGTAACCCCTCCTCCCCGATAACCAGCTGAAGTCTGGTAACCTCTCCTCCCTGATAACCAGCTGAAGTCTGGTAACCCCCCCTCCCTGATAACCAGCTGAAGGCTGATGACCCCTCCTCCCTGATAACCAGCTGAAGGCTGAAGACCCCTCCTCCCAGATAACCAGCTGAAAGCTGATGACCCCTCCTCCCTGATAACCAGCTGAAGGCTGGTAACCCCTCCCTCTGATAACCAGCTGAAGGCTGGTAACCCCTCCTCCCTGATAACCAGCTGAAGGCTGGTAACCCCTCCTCCCTGATAACCAGCTGAAGGCTGGTAACCCCTCCTCCCTGATAACCAGCTGAAGTCTGGTAACCCCTCCTCCCTGATAACCAGCTGAAGTCTGGTAACCCCTCCTCCCTGATAACCAGCTGAAGTCTGGTAACCCCTCCTCCCTGATAACCAGCTGAAGTCTGGTAACCCCTCCTCCCTGATAACCAGCTGAAGTCTGGTAACCCCTCCTCCCTGATAACCAGCTGAAGGCTGATGACCCCTCCTCCCTGACAACCAGCTGAAGGCTGATGACCCATCCTCCCTGATAACCAGCTGAAAGCTGATGACCCATCCTCCCTGATAACCAGCTGAAAGCTGATGACCCCTCCTCCCTGATAACCAGCTGAAAGCTGAGGATAGTAAAGGGGGAAAACTATTTGACATCAACAAAACCAGGGTTGTAAAATTCTAGTAACTTTCCGCAAACTCCCAGGTTTTCCAGAACTCCTGGTTGGTTGATAATGGGGTTGCCATTTGACATCAACACAACGTACGTATCCCAGGAGACTGCTGCTCATAATAATGACCGGAACGGAGCAAATGGAACGGCATCAAACACCTGGAAACCATGGAAACCATGCGTTAGATGGTATTTGGTACCATTCCATAGATTCCGCCCCAGTCATTACCACGAGCCAATCCTCCCCAATTAAGGTGCCACCAACCTCCTGTGGGTGCATACACAGTTTTGATAACCTCGTAGAACCAACCTGATCTCAGGGCTTCCTTGAGATGATACAGAGTGGTGAGCTATCGCGTGATCAGGCTAGTTCACGAGAATACAGTTTGGATTATGTCAAAGTGCAAAATTCTGGAAACTTTCCCCCCAAAAATGCTGAAGTTTTCCAGAAATCCCAGCTGGAAGATTCTGGGAATCGGGATGGTATAAGTAGGAAATCCAACCTGGATTTCTGGAAAACCTGGTGACAGCGAGTGTTACAGAGGCTGGCAAGTCAACTACACACACTACACTGTAAAGTTACTGTATAATAATAATAGTAGATTACTGTTGTGTGTTGTATTATCCTCATTCTGTATCACCACGTACTAAAGCACTGATGATATCTGAATACCTGTATATGTTATACAACCAATACTATTAGTACATACTTATAATAAAACAATTAGTGATATATAATAGAGCTGGGTTATGACCTTTACATGGCAATAACACTCCAATCAGAGCACGGATTAAACTGCTTCAAACCGTCCAGCTACAGATTCTCTGTTGCCTGATGGAGCTGGGGGGGGGGGGGTGAGAGTGACTGAATAAAGGAGGGGGGTGAGAGTGACTGAATAAAGGAGGGGGGTGAGAGTGACTGAATAAAGGAGGGGGGTGAGAGTGACTGAATAAAGGAGGGGGGTGAGAGTGACTGAATAAAGGAGAGGGGGGGTGAGAGTGACTGAATAAAGGAGGGGGGTGAGAGTGACTGAATAAAGGAGAGGGGGGGTGAGAGTGACTGAATAAAGGAGGGGGGTGAGAGTGACTGAATAAAAGAGGGGGGTGAGAGTGACTGAATAAAGGAGGGGGGTGAGAGTGACTGAATAAAGGAGGGGGGTGAGAGTGACTGAATAAAGGAGGGGGGTGAGAGTGACTGAATAAAGGAGGGGGGGTGAGAGTGACTGAATAAAGGAGGGGGGGGGTGAGAGTGACTGAATAAAGGAGGGGGGGTGAGAGTGACTGAATAAAGGAGGGGGGGGGGGGGGTGAGAGTGACTGAATAAAGGAGGGAGGTTGAGAGTGACTGAATAAAGGAGGGGGGTGAGAGTGACTGAATAAAGGAGGGGGGTGAGAGTGACTGAATAAAGGAGGGGGGGTGAGAGTGACTGAATAAAGGAGGGGGGTGAGAGTGACTGAATAAAGGAGAGGGGGGTGAGAGTGACTGAATAAAGGAGGGGGGTGAGAGTGACTGAATAAAGGAGAGGGGGGGTGAGAGTGACTGAATAAAGGAGGGGGGGTGAGAGTGACTGAATTAAGGAGGGGGGGTGAGAGTGACTGAATAAAGGAGGGGGGGTGAGAGTGACTAAATAAAGGAGGGGGGTGGGAGTGACTAAATAAAGAAGGGGGGGGGTGAGAGTGACTGAATAAATGAGGGGGGGTGAGAGTGACTGAATAAAGGAGGGGGGGTGAGAGTGACTGAATAAAGGAGGGGGGGGGGTGAGAGTGACTGAATAAAGGAGGGGGGGTGAGAGTGACTAAATAAAGGAGGGGGGGTGGGAGTGACTAAATAAAGAAGGGGGGGGTGAGAGTGACTGAATAAAGGAGGGGGGGTGAGAGTGACTGAATAAAGGGGGGGAGGGTGAGAGTGACTGAATAAGGGAGGGGGGGTGAGAGTGACTGAATAAAGTAGGGGGGGTGAGAGTGACTGAATAAAGGAGGGGGGGTGAGAGTGACTGAATAAAGGAGGGGGGGTGAGAGTGACTGAATAAAGGGAGGGAGTGAGAGTGACTGAATACAGGGGGGGTGAGAGTGACTGAATAAATGAGGGGGGGTGAGAGTGACTGAATAAAGGAGGGGGGGTGAGAGTGACTGAATAAAGGAGGGGGGGGGGGGTGAGAGTGACTGAATAAAGGAGGGGGGGTGAGAGTGACTGAATAAAGGAGAGGGGGGGTGAGAGTGACTAAATAAAGTAGGGGGGGTGAGAGTGACTAAATAAAGGAGGGGGGGTGAGAGTGACTGAATAAAGGGGGGGTGAGAGTGACTGAATAAGGGAGGGGGGGTGAGAGTGACTGAATAAAGGAGGGGGGTGAGAGTGACTGAATAAAGGAGGGGGGGTGAGAGTGACTGAATAAAGGACCAGCTGATGGTACAGTCCCATAGTGCTGTTACTGAAGCCTCCTTTAAAGGCCCAGAATAATGATGAGTGTGTCCACTGGGATCCTATTTCAATCAGTCGTATGTATGATTCCGTATGTAACTCTCTAGTGGGATGCCGCCCAAACAACATATCTATGGTATTCCTATGTGAATCAATGTCATACTTTATCCCATGGAAAAGGGTAGGAAATAGAGAGGATTTATGGAGATATAATGGGGTTTCTAGGACAAATCACTTGCTCATCAGCTCAGGCATCTGTCATAAACTATTTTATTTTACCTTTATTTAACCAGGTTGGCTAGTTGAGAACACCTTTATTTAACCAGGTAGGCTAGTTGAGAACACCTTTATTTAACCAGGTTGGCCAGTTGAGAACAAGTTCTTATTTGCAAAGCAAAGCAGTTCGACACATACAACAACACAGTTACACGTGGAATAAACAAACATACAATCAATAATACAGTAGAAAAATCAATATACAGTGTGTGTAAATGAGGTAGGATAAGAGAGGTAAGGCAATAAATAGGCCATGGTGGTGAAGTAATTACAATATAGCAATTAAACACTGGAATGGTAGGGTGTGCAGAAGATAAATGTGCAAGTAGAGATACTGGGGTGCAAAGGAACAAGATAAATAAATAAATACAGTATGGGGATGAGGTAAGTAGATGGGCTGTTTACAGAAGAGCTATGTACAGGTGCAGTGATCTGTGAGCTGCTCTAACAGCTGGTGCTTAAAGCTGGTGAGGGAGGTACGAGTCTCCAGCTTCTAGACCAGAATGTAATGTTTTAAAAAAATATAATGCTATCCGGGATCTTTGGGACGTCCATAACCTAAATCCTAACCCTAAAACTTAACCAGAGCCCTTACCCTAACATTAACCATTTTAAATGTAAATTCAATGGGGTAACGTCTAGTTGGAATGATCCAGAACAGCAAGTACCTTTTTTTTAAAAAAGAACGAAAGTAGACTGAGATCCTAGATATGTTCCAGAGATACAAACTCTGCACAGACCTGCTCTAGGTTATAGCAGACTGTTAGCTACGTCTTTATCGTGTGGCTTGGTGATTGGAGGTTAAACACGCAAACTTTAAACACCGAGGCGTTGTAAAGATCTGATAATCAGCGCAGCATGTGTGTCCTCTGAACCGCACCCACTCGAATCAGCCTCCGTCCCCTGCGATGCGATGGTACAGTCCCATAGTGACGGCATCGCCTGGGAAGCGCTGAGGCCGACTGAGACTTGTTTTGCTACATTGTTGACGTTCTTGGTCAACATTTTTACATTGTTTTGAGTTTTAGGAATACAGCAATAGCAATCTTTCTTTCTTTTTTTGTCACTGTCTGATTCCTCACCAACCCTCTACGATTTTACTGCGCATCGAGCAAACTCTCCCGGAATCAGCCACCATGAAATGGATGTTCAAAGAGGATCATTCCCTGGGTAAAGGGGCTTACTTGTTTCATAACAGGCAAATAACACAATTATCAAAATAGGAACAAATATGTATCTCCTCTGTATTCTTCTTTTTTTAAATGGGATTTGCTGATTATGATTGGCTACTTTTCTGCACTAATATTGGCTGACTGTAGTGGCCTAGCCGCTCAGATGTTGTTGAGTCCTTTGGCTACAAAATAACACTACGAAGTTAATCGAAATTGTATGTCGACGTCACTTAATGTCTTGTTTAAAAGACATTAGTCAAATATTGCTAATGGATTGGTTGTTTTATTGGTTAAATGTGCTATGCGTTTTCATTTTGAATCACCTCGATTCCCGAACATGTCGTTCCTATTGACATGACAACTGATATGATAGTGATATTGAAAGTAAATATATCATGTCAAATAGAACTAGGCCTATTCTGTTCTAACAAACAGTTGGCAAAATGTTGTCTCAATCCTATGCTCCTGACGCATGTCATATCCCCTGAACATTAGGTTATTATTGTGATAACATTACAACGATATATGGCTGAAATATTCTTACATAACATTGCAAAAATTATTTATATATTTTAACAAAAGTCTATTCCAGAGTTTTCTTTTCCCTTTTGTTACATAATTTGGATATAGGCCACACCTGTATGGCTTATGTGTTAGATTGACACATAGAGAAGTAGCCTAGGGGAAATATTGACATATTTAGCCCAGTGAATTGGCAGCTTTTGCTAGTGATTACCCAGAGTGCATCTGGTGTCCAACAGCTGCTGCTGATGCCTGTGGATCTCGGGTCAGGCAACGTCATGTGACCTCTTGTCAAATGTTGATCCTCCTGTCACAGCCACCCAAGAGTGTGAGTTCCAAATGGAACCCTATTCCCTATATAGTGCACTACTTTTGACCAGAGCCTTGGTTAAAAGTAGTGCACTACACAGGGAATAGGGGGGGGTATGTTGGGACACAACCCTGCTCTTTGGTGAACTGAGTAGGTCAGGGGGGCAACCCACTGGCCTATTCTACTAATCTAAGTGGCTCTCAAGGTTCTTGATTAGCTGAATCGGCTGGTTTAGAGTAAAGGCTGGAGCAAAACGCCTACCCTCCCGGGAGCCAGGAGGATTTGAAACATGTTGTATTACTGTACCGATGACAGTGTAACACCCTTCACAACGTCTCTCAATCCATCTCTTCTTCTCAACAGAACATCGGTGTATAGAGTCGGCCAAAATACGCAGCAAGTACCCAGATAGGGTTCCGGTGAGTGAGACGGGTTTTCACTGGGTGTTGGATGTATTGTTGTACCTTTTAATTTTTTGACAGGAAGTCATGCTGAGACCGATGTCTCTTTTACAGATGAAAATAAACACATCAATATGAAATGCAAAACAGATATACGAAAACACTGTAATAGAAACGAAGCACGTTCTTCAGTAAAAAAGGCTCCTCAATCAGTCTGAATTGCCCTAGAGGCATATTATTTCAGGTAAGGTACAGAAAATGATTTACTACCTAACTCTGTAGGGACCGAAGGAATGTCCATTTAGCTCTGAGCCCTGCTATGCTAACTCCTAACGTCTAATGGGTTATTAATGATATTAGGTACAGCGGGATTTTTTGTTAAAATAACTTTATAAAAGTGTTTCACTCATCGTTATAACATATTTATTACAATTTAACAGTGGATTTTTTTTATGTCTGTCTCATCAGGCTGTAATGGTTGCACATCGATCCCCAATTCAAATGTTTAAGATGCAAGTTGTAAAGGTCCTGTGTGTAGCTGGTGTAGAGAGTCAGGCGCAGGACAGCAGATATGACACCAGAGCCCTATTGGGGAATAGGTGTAAAGGTCCTGTGTGTAGCTGGTGTAGAGAGTCAGGCGCAGGACAGCAGATATGACACCAGAGCCCTATTGGGGAATAGGTGTAAAGGTCCTGTGTGTAGCTGGTGTAGAGAGTCAGGCGCAGGACAGCAGATATGACACCAGAGCCCTATTGGGGAATAGGTGTAATGGGTCCTGTGTGTAGCTGGTGTAGAGAGTCAGGCGCAGGACAGCAGATATGACACCAGAGCCCTATTGGGGAATAGGTGTAAAGGTCCTGTGTGTAGCTGGTGTAGAGAGTCAGGCGCAGGACAGCAGGTATGAGTAACCAACGTACTTCACTCAAAAAAGACAAATAAACAAAGTAACATCACAAAGACGGACCGAATTACAATAAACAATCACTCACAAACAAAACATGGGGGAACAGAGGGTTAAATAATGAACAGGTGATTGGTTGAGTGAAACCAGGTGTGATAAGACAAAGTGGATCGGCGGTGGCCAGAAGGCCGGTGAGTCGACCGTCGAACGCCGCCCGAACAAGGAGAGGGACCGACTTTTGAGGAACACAAGTGACACAAGTGGACCCCAAACCGATCCAAATGTAGCATAGCATCGGTCAGAAAACATTAGCAATCGCCGGTTCACATTAATTTTTTATTTTTTTTGCATCATATTATATTATTTCTATCTTCTGAAAATGCAGCTCATCATTTCGTGTCAAATTGCACGTACAGAGCCTTCAGAAAGTATTCATACCCCTTGACTTATGGTGTTGGAGTCCCTGTATCTAGATACATATGGTTCCTCTATGGTGTTGGAGTCCCTGTATCTAGATACATATGGTTCCTCTATGGTGTTGGAGTCCCTGTATCTAGATACATATGGTTCCTCTATGGTGTTGGAGTCCCTGTATCTAGATACATATGGTTCCTCTATGGTGTTGGAGTCCCTGTATCTAGATACATATGGTTCCTCTATGGTGTTGGAGTCCCTGTATCTAGATACATATGGTTCTTCTATGGTGTTGGAGTCCCTGTATCTAGATACATATGGTTCCTCTATGGCACATATGTCAGAGTCAAGGCCCGCGGGCCACATCCGGCCCGCAAGAAGGTTTTTTACGGCCCCTGGGATGATCTTGATTTATTATTAGAACCGGCCCGCAGCAAGCCGGCAGCCCGCAGATCTTTTACACGCACCAATACTACATTTCCCACAATGCAAAGGTGACGCACCGAGCAGTAGGCTGCTTCATTTCAATATTTATTGGCACAGCAGTCGTCAGCATCACAGTAAAATTAACTTTCAGATACCCATCAAAAATGGCAAAACGGAAGGTGGATACTGAGAACCGGGGGTTTCAAACAAGGTGGGAGTCGGAGTATATGTTCACGAAGGTAGCTGGAAAACCTGTGTGTCTTCTGTGTGGAGAAAGTGTGGCGGTACTGAAAGAGTATAATCTGAGACGACATTATGAAACGAAACACGCGGACAAAAACAAGAATATGGACATGGAACAAAGGCTACAAAAGGCCAGTTTTATTTTGGCAGAAGAGATCGCTAAATCAGCCCGGCCATTTACGGAGGGGGATTTCATCAAAAACTGCATGATTAAAGTTTGTGACGAAGTTTGCCCAGAAAAAAGGCAACTCTTTTTAAATGTGAGTCTGAGCAGAAACACCATTGCCGAGAGAGTAGACCAGTTGTCCATCAATCTAAAAGAGCAGCTTGTGAAAAAGGGAAAAGATTTTATTGCATATTCCTTGGCTGTGGATGAGAGCACCGACATTTCTGACATTGCCCAGTTGTCAATTTTCATCCGCGGAGTGGACTCCAACCTAAGCGTGACAGAGGAGTTTTTGGCTTTACGTCCTATGCATGGCACAACTACGGGGCATGATTTGTATGAAGAGGTGTCAAGATGTGTAAATGAGATGGAGCTGCCTTGGGAAAAACTTGTGGGTTTGACAACCGACGGAGCACCTGCGATGTGTGGACACAGGAGCGGACTGGTGGCGAAGATACGGGAAAAGATGCAAGAGGAAAACGCGACAGGTGAGCTGACAGCTTATCATTGTATCATACACCAGGAAGCGTTGTGCGGTAAAGCCTTGAAAATGGAGCATGTAATGAGCATCATCACGCGCACAGTTAACTTTATCAGAGCCAAAGGTTTGAATCACCGCCAGTTCAAGGCATTTCTGACGGAGTTAGAAACGGAGCATGGTGATTTGCCTTATCACACAGAGGTGCGATGGCTAAGCCAGGGAAAGGTGCTTCAAAGATGTTTCGAGCTTCGTGAGGAGATTTGTCTGTTCTTGGACAGCAAAGGGAAAGACACAACACAACTCCGAGACGAAATGTTTCTGTGTGAAATGGCTTTTCTGTGTGACATTACGAGTCATCTGAATGCAATAAACTTGCAGCTGCAGGGTCGGGATCGTGTCATCTCTGATATGTACAGTACAGTGAAGGCATTTAAAACCAAACTGACTCTGTGGGAGACGCAGATGCGGAAAGAAAATTTGAGCCACTTTCCCAGCTGCCAGACCATGAAAGAGAAGCTCTCTACCAGTGCGTTCCCGAGCACACAGTTGGCTGATAAAATAGGTATGCTTGCCGCTGACTTTCGACGCCGATTTTCTGACTTTGAAGCACAAAAAAGCAGGTTGGAACTGCTCGGTAACCCATTTGCTGTTGACGTGGAAAGCTCACCACCAAACCTCCAAATGGAGTTGATTGACCTCCAATGCAATGATGCACTTAGGGCAAAATATGCGGCAGTGGGTGCTGCGGAGTTCGCCCGTTTCCTCCCCGGCACAATGCCCCAGCTGCGCATCCAGGCTGCTCAAACGTTGTCTATGTTTGGCAGCACATACCTGTGTGAACAACTGTTTTCTTTGATGAACCTGAACAAAACATCACACAGAAGTCGACTTACTGCTGAACACCTCCACTCAATTCTGAGGATTTCTTCAGCTCAGAGCCTTACCCCGAACATTGATGAACTTGTGGAAAAGATGGGACACCACCAAGTATCACCCTCAACCTCAAACAAGTGAACATTACTGTGCAATCACATATTTAGAGTTTTTACTCAGTTCAAGTTTAAAAGTTAAAATTTAATATTTGTTTTCACTGCATGTTACTTCTCCTTAAACAAAGTGTTGTTTTTGATTAATAGATTTTTGCACTTTATTTTTTTGTATTTCAATCCAATTATATTTTAAAAATATTTCAGTTGAGTGGATGATAGAAAATTGCTATTATTGTTTTTTCTTTGAAGTAAATTTAGCCCCTTTTGCTAAAATAGAAAATATAGTCTACTGATGGTGCCTTGAATACCGGTTTCTTTCATTTAATGTTCATGTTATGGGGATATTTATATAAAGGAAATTTGTCTTTTGTGTCTGTTGAAAATTAAAGATTACTGACAGAGCCATAAGAAAATATTGCTTTATTTATCTGATCATATTGTAATATATTTGTTAGGTTTTCAGTAGGTTCAATTAGGTTCACTAGACTATATGCGTCATTTAAAAAATTTTCAATGAACATTCGAACAGTCCGGCCCTCGTCTTGTAGCTGATTTTTTTATTTGGCCCTCCGTCCATTTGACTTTGACACCCCTGCTCTATGGTGTTGGAGTCCCTGTATCTAGATACATATGGTTCTTCAATGGTGTTGGAGTCCCTGTATCTAGATACATATGGTTCCTCTATGGTGTTGGAGTCCCTGTATCTAGATACATATGGTTCCTCTATGGTGTTGGAGTCCCTGTATCTAGATACATATGGTTCCTCTATGGTGTTGGAGTCCCTGTATCTAGATATATATGGTTCCTCTATGGTGTTGGAGTCCCTGTATCTAGATACATATGGTTCCTCTATGGTGTTGGAGTCCCTGTATCTAGATACATATGGTTCCTCTATGGTGTTGGAGTCCCTGTATCTAGATATATATGGTTCCTCTATGGTGTTGGAGTCCCTGTATCTAGATACATATGGTTCCTCTATGGTGTTGGAGTCCCTGTATCTAGATACATATGGTTCCTCTATGGTGTTGGAGTCCCTGTATCTAGATATATATGGTTCCTCTATGGTGTTGGAGTCCCTGTATCTAGATACATATGGTTCCTCTATGGTGTTGGAGTCCCTGTATCTAGATACATATGGTTCCTCTATGGTGTTGGAGTCCCTGTATCTAGATACATATGGTTCTTCTATGGTGTTGGAGTCCCTGTATCTAGATACATATGGTTCCTCTATGGTGTTGGAGTCCCTGTATCTAGATACACATGGTTCCTCTATGGTGTTGGAGTCCCTGTATCTAGATACATATGGTTCCTCTATGGTGTTGGAGTCCCTGTATCTAGATACATATGGTTCCTCTATGGTGTTGGAGTCCCTGTATCTAGATACATATGGTTCCTCTATGGTGTTGGAGTCCCTGTATCTAGATACACATGGTTCCTCTATGGTGTTGGAGTCCCTGTATCTAGATACATATGGTTCCTCTATGGTGTTGGAGTCCCTGTATCTAGATACATATGGTTCCTCTATGGTGTTGGAGTCCCTGTATCTAGATACATATGGTTCCTCTATGGTGTTGGAGTCCCTGTATCTAGATACATATGGTTCCTCTATGGTGTTGGAGTCCCTGTATCTAGATACATATGGTTCCTCTATGGTGTTGGAGTCCCTGTATCTAGATACATATGGTTCCTCTATGGTGTTGGAGTCCCTGTATCTAGATACACATGGTTCCTCTATGGTGTTGGAGTCCCTGTATCTAGATACATATGGTTCCTCTATGGTGTTGGAGTCCCTGTATCTAGATACATATGGTTCCTCTATGGTGTTGGAGTCCCTGTATCTAGATACATATGGTTCCTCTATGGTGTTGGAGTCCCTGTATCTAGATACATATGGTTCTTCTATGGTGTTGGAGTCCCTGTATCTAGATACATATGGTTCCTCTATGGTGTTGGAGTCCCTGTATCTAGATACATATGGTTCCTCTATGGTGTTGGAGTCCCTGTATCTAGATACATATGGTTCCTCTATGGTGTTGGAGTCCCTGTATCTAGATACATATGGTTCCTCTATGGTGTTGGAGTCCCTGTATCTAGATACATATGGTTCCTCTATGGTGTTGGAGTCCCTGTATCTAGATACATATGGTTCCTCTATGGTGTTGGAGTCCCTGTATCTAGATGTGTATCGAATCGTCTTGAAAGGGAAAGATGCACATCCCAACGCTGTCATATCTTTCAATTCAGTAAATCTTTATTGTTCCAGGAGGGCAATTAATGTGAACACTTATAAACATCCAATTTGACATGACTCTGTGTTGTCTGTTTTGTAGGTGATCGTGGAGAAGGTGTCTGGGTCTCAGATTGTGGACATCGACAAGAGGAAGTATTTGGTCCCCTCTGACATAACGGTGGCCCAGTTCATGTGGATCATCAGGAAACGCATCCAATTGCCCTCGGAGAAGGCCATCTTCCTCTTCGTCGATAAGACCGTGCCTCAGTCCAGGTCGGAACTCTAAGCACTCAGTGGAATAATGTGAAATGGCACCTTAGAAAACGATATTTCCCCAAGCTAAATAGATAAAACACTGCTTTCAGCCACTGATGTTGTCAGACACTGACCATACAGCACAAATATACTAGAGGCTAGGTTTTACCAGGTTAGCCTGGGACATGAGGTATACATATAGACAAGCTGGTGGGTTAACCAGGTTAACCAGGGACATGAGTTATAGATATAGACACACTGGTGGGTTAACCAGGGACATGAGTTATAAATATAGTCACGCTGGTGGGTTAACTAGGGACATGAGGTATAGATATAGACACGCTGGTGGGTTAACCAGGGACATGAGGTATAGATATAGACACGCTGGTGGGTTAACCAGGGACATGAGGTATAGATATAGACACACTGGTGGGTTAACCAGGTTAACCAGGGACATGAGTTATAAATATAGACACGCTGGTGGGTTAACCAGGTTAACTAGGGACATGAGTTATAAATATAGACACGCTGGTGGGTTAACCAGGTTAACTAGGGACATGAGTTATAAATATAGACACGCTGGTGGGTTAACTAGGGACATGAGTTATTTATTTTTTATTTTTATTTTACCTTTATTTAACTAGGCAAGTCAGTTAAGAACAAATTCTTATTTTCAATGACGGCCTAGGAACAGTGGGTTAACTGCCTGTTCAGGGGCAGAACGACAGTTGTACCTTGTCAGCTGGGGGGTTTGAACTTGCAACCTTCCGGTTACTAGTCCAAAGCTCTAACCACTAGGCTACCTGCCACACACTGGTGGGTTAACCAGGGACATGAGTTATAAATATAGACACGCTGGTGGGTTAACCAGGTTAACCAGGGACATGAGTTATAGATATAGACACGCTGGTGGGTTAACTAGGGACATGAGGTATAGATATAGACACACTGGTGGGTTAACCAGGTTAACCAGAGACATGAGTTATAGATATAGACACACTGGTGGGTTAACCAGGTTAACCAGAGACATGAGTTATAGATATAGACACGCTGGTGGGTTAACCAGGTTAACCAGGGACATGAGTTATAGATATACATGTAGACAAGCTCACACACCAGCTGCTCTAAAGGGCCCACTCCTCATGGGTTCATAGTTTGACCTTTGACTTTTGTCTCTTCCTCAATAAGACACAGCATCCAGGTCCTGGTCTGAACCCACGAATACTAGTGGCTGCTGGGTTGGGTCCTGGTCTGAACCCACCGATACTAGTGGCTGCTGGGCTGGGTCCTGGTCTGAACCCACGGATACTAGTGGCTGCTGGGTTAGAACTGGCTTGCTGCTCCCGCAGGATATCCTTTAGCTTGAGTTATACACAAATCCAGTGCATTCGGAAAGTATTCAGACCCCTTGACTTTTTCCACAGTTTGTGATGTTTACAGCCTTATTCCAAAATTTATAAAAATAGTTTTTTTTATTCATCAAGCTACACACAATACCCCATAATGACATCACAATACCCCATAATGACATCACAATACCCCATAATGACATCACAATACCCCATAATGACATCACAATACCCCATAATGACATCATAATCCCCCTTAATGACATCACAATACCCCATAATGACATCGCAATACCCCATAATGACATCGCAATACCCCATAATGACAAAGCTAAGAGGTTTTGTTAGAAATTTTCGCTAATTTATCAAAAATAATTATTTACCTAAGTATTCAGACCCTTTACTCAGTACTTTGTTGAAGCACCTTTGGCAACGATTACAGCATTGAGTCTTCTTCGGTATGACTCTACAAACTTGGCACGCCAGGTTAACTAGGGCCTCTGTGTTCTTGGGGACCGTCAATGCTGTAGACATGTTTTGGTACCCTTCCCCAGATCTGTGCCTCGATACAATCCTGTCTCTGAGCTCTATGGACAATTCCTTTGACCTCATGGCTTGGTTTTTGTTCTGACATGCACTGTCAACTGTGGGACCTTTTATATAGACAGGTGTGAGGGCCTTTCCAAATCATGTCCAATCAATTGAATTTACCACAGTTGGACTCCAATCAAGTTGTAGAAACATCTCAAGGATGATTAAGGTAAACAGGATGCACCTGAGCTCAGTTTGGAGTTTCATAGTGAAGGATCTGAATACTTATGTAAATACGTTTTCATAAATTTCTTAAAACCTGTATTTACTTGGTGGTATTGTGGTATTTACTTGGTGGTATTATGGGGTATTGTGATGTCGTTATGGGGTATTGTGATGTCATTATGGGGTATTGTGTGTAGATTGATGAGTATTTTTTTTTAATTATTTAATACATGTTAGAATAAGACTGTAACAAAATGTGGAAAAATGGAAATCTTTCGGAATGCGTTGTAAATGAAGGCTAACATTCAATCTGGTACGTGTTAGATCCACGGTATAGCATCCTTAAAGGTATATTCAGATTGTGCCATCAATGCGATCTCAGCAAACGTTGGGTAAAATGCCTTTTTAAAAGCCACATTGTGGGCTGTCCAGCGCGCTGCTCTATGAGTTGAATCCCTGCCTAAAGATTTATTAGTGTCCTATCAAGACAACAGCAGTAAACAATGAACAGACATTACCAAACAGCCTGCAGCTGATACCAGTCACTCTACGTGGTATTTCAGATACATGGCTTCATTCTGTTGACGGTGACTCAACACTAAGCAGACCTACTGCAACATTCCATCCCCTCTGTTCACTTGAGTAGTATGTGGAGTGTGTCCCGAACGGCACCCTACTCCCCTACATAGTGCACTACATTTTGACCAGAGCCCTATGGTGAGCCGTGTATAGGGAATAGCTTGGCATTTGGGCCGCAGTCTGTTTACTTCTCCCATTTCCTCCTCCTCCTCCTCCTCTCTGTGTTTTGTTGTGACCTCCCGTTGCAGCATCACCATGGGACAGCTGTACGAGAAGGAGAAGGACGAGGACGGGTTTTTATACGTGGCGTACAGCGGAGAGAACACCTTCGGTGTCTAGACCCGACAGAATACAACACCTGGCCCACCACCCACCGCCCACCGCCCTAACTCACACACCCCAGCCCCTGGGAGAAGCCCTGGGAAACCCCAGAGAAAAGAAGAAAAAATAAATAGATGGAAGAGAGTGATCCGTTGAGTGAGAACCATCATGATGTGTGTCACCAGTCTGTCTAATCTATTCCTGCACATGTTTTGTATCGATGCTGTACACACTCATTTATTAATATTATTATTATTATTATTATTATGATGATGATATGTATAGTGATACACATTGGAATGACTGTTTTGGTTTTGTCTGACGTTTTGTGCTTTACATTAGTTTAGGAGCTTTTGAGTTTGTTTGTTTGTTTTTTCATTCGTGAAATAATATTTTTTTGTTTTTGAAGTTTCCCTTTTAGTTTGGCTTTTATCCTTGAAGATTTATATTTCAAATAATTTTAACTATTTGAACGGTAAGGTAGCTGGATGACCTAACCAATAAAAAAATGTGAATGATCCTTGTGTTTTTATTGACTTTATACCAGGGTTCTTCCTCTTCGGGTCCTGGAGAACAACTGTTCACATCCAGCACCTAAAGAAACACACTGTTATTACAGCATTATACCAGTTCATAAAGTAACAGACTGACTGTTACTACAGCATTATACCAGTTCATAAAGTAACAGACTGTTATTACAGCATTATACCAGTTCATAAAGTAACAGACTGTAATTACAGCATTATACCAGTTCATAAAGTAACAGACTGTTACTACAGCATTATACCAGTTCATAAAGTAACAGACTGTTACTACAGCATTATACCAGTTCATAAAGTAACAGACTGTTACTACAGCATTATACCAGTTCATAAAGTAACAGACTGTTATTACAGCATTATACCAGTTCATAAAGTAACAGACTGTAATTACAGCATTATACCAGTTCATAAAGTAACAGACTGTTATTACAGCATTATACCAGTTCATAAAGTAACAGACTGTTACTACAGCATTATACCAGTTCATAAAGTAACAGACTGTTACTACAGCATTATACCAGTTCATAAAGTAACAGACTGTTACTACAGCATTATACCAGTTCATAAAGTAACAGACTGTTATTACAGCATTATACCAGTTCATAAAGTAACAGACTGTTACTACAGCATTATACCAGTTCATAAAGTAACAGACTGTTATTACAGCATTATACCAGTTCATAAAGTAACAGACTGTTACTACAGCATTATACCAGTTCATAAAGTAACAGACTGTTACTACAGCATTATACCAGTTCATAAAGTAACAGACTGTTACTACAGCATTATACCAGTTCATAAAGTAACAGACAAACTGTTACTACAGCATTATACCAGTTCATAAAGTAACAGACTGTTACTACAGCATTATACCAGTTCATAAAGTAACAGACAGACTGTTACTACAGCATTATACCAGTTCATAAAGTAACAGACTGTTACTACAGCATTATACCAGTTCATAAAGTAACAGACTGTTACTACAGCATTATACCAGTTCATAAAGTAACAGACTGTTATTACAGCATTATACCAGTTCATAAAGTAACAGACTGTTATTACAGCATTATACCAGTTCATAAAGTAACAGACTGTTATTACAGCATTCTACCAGTTCATAAAGTAACAAACTGTTACTACAGCATTATACCAGTTCATAAAGTAACAGACAGACTGTTACTACAGCATTATACCAGTTCATAAAGTAACAGACAAACTGTTACTACAGCATTATACCAGTTCATAAAGTAACAGACAGACTGTTACTACAGCATTATACCAGTTCATAAAGTAACAGACTGTTACTACAGCATTATACCAGTTCATAAAGTAACAGACTGTTACTACAGCATTATACCAGTTCATAAAGTAACAGACTGTTACTACAGCATTATACCAGTTCATAAAGTAACAGACTGTTACTACAGCATTATACCAGTTCATAAAGTAACACACTGTTATTACAGCATCATACCAGTTCATAAAGTAACAGACTGTTATTACAGCATTATACCAGTTCATAAAGTAACAGACTGTTACTACAGCGTTACACCAGTCTATAATAAAAATGAAATGTCTAGGAAGTTAGTTTCGTTTTGCTCCAGTAGATGGCATCAGTCAGTTTTGATGCGATCGATGTGAGGGATTTGAAATGGCGTGTGACAGAGGGAGTCATACACTGAGTGTACAAAACATTAGGAACATTTCACGGTCAACAGTTTTCCGTGCGTCTCAACAATTGTCCACCACCCAAAGGACATCCAGCCAACTTGGGGGTGGCAGGTAGCCTAGTGGTTAGAGCGTTGGACTAGTAACCAAAAGGTTGCTGGATCGAATCCTCAAACTGACAAAGTAACAATCTGTCATTCTGTCCCTGAAAAAGGCAGTTACTGTAAATAAGAATTTGTTCTTCACTGACCTGCCTAGTTAAATAAATAAAATAACAACTTGACAGAACTGTCAAGCATCGCTGTGGAACACATGAGACTCTTTGTGGAGTCCATGCCTTGACTAACTGAGGCTGTTCTGAGGGTCAAAAGGGAGACTCAATATTACATAGGTGTTCCTCATTTTTGGGAAACTTAATGTATATTCTCAACACATTAAGAATGCTGAAATGAATGTCAGAGAATTATTCAGAGTACTTGATTTATTTAAACAGCTGCAGATTGAGAACATGTACACAACCCATTAATATCTATATCAGTAGAATAGACCTAGTTACAACCCATTAATATCTATATCAGTAGAATAGACCTAGTTACAACCCATTAATATCTATATCAGTAGAATAGACCTAGTTACAACCCATATATATCCATCAATACATTAATTGAATAATATGAACCACTCTTTCGCAGGATGTTTGAAATTTTCAACGGCTTTACAAAATATAAAATATTAAATAGGTTACTGAATAGTTACATGTCAAATATTTTTACAGTTATAGAAAAATAAACAATTAGTATATCCTAAACCTAGTACATTACACTGAACCTATTCTATACCAATCTCAGATAGGATATTAACCTAGTACATTACATTGAACCTAATCCATACCAATCTCAGATAGGGTATAGACATGCATGACAAGGTTTGCGTCACTAATGGCAACCTATTCCCTTTAAAGTGCACCAACAAGGGTTAGGGTGTTAGGGGGTGATGGTAGTTGATGACATCATCGTCGTCTTGGCAGTAGTCGATCTGCTCTCAATCTTGGTCACATGACTCTGGACCCAGGTTTCAGAAGGGTCAACACAAAATGTCTTCCCTTTCTTTGTGATGAAACTGCAACAGATACACAACACATTGTCTCTCAGAACATCCAGTCTGTAATATGAATGCTCCGTCTTGTCTTGTACAGTGTAGCCTGGATGTAGCCTGGTTCCAGGTGTGTTTGTGCTATCATACCAACTCCTTGTCACTCCTGGTCCTGTTTGGCATGACAAGGAGTTGACGTGAAGTCACAAACAGATCTGGGACCAGGCTAGACCAGATGTTTACAGTTTACAGTAGACTATGCTTACTTACATCAGTGCTTTGCGAGGGCAGCTACTGGAGGTTGTTCTGAGAGAAACTACTTGTTGAAGAGGGATCCTCGCGCTGAATTTCATACAGCAGTCAGGTGCTATTTCCAACGCGATGACACCTGTAAACAAACCACAGTTAACATAAAGATCTCCAGGTCTCCAACAGCGTATTACACAGCATTGCTACACACACACACACACACACACACACACACACACACACACACACACAAACACACACCTGCAGACGTCGTATGCAGGGAGCAGAGCAGTCCCAGGAGGAGTAGAGCAGTCAGGGTCTTCATGGTTCAGAGATGGCTGAGATGCTGAAGATTGTATTGTCTGAGACGTTCTCTGATGTTGTGGTCTCTGATGTTGTGGTCTCTAATGTTCTGGTCTCTGATGTTCTGGTCTCTGATGTTCTGGTCTCTGATGTTCTGGTCTCTGATGTTCTGGTCTCTGATGTTGTGGTCTCTGATGTTCTGGTCTCTGATGTTCTGGTCTCTGATGTTGTGGTCTCTGATGTTCTGGTCTCTGATGTTCTGGTCTCTGATGTTCTGGTCTCTGATGCTCTGGTCTGGTTCTGTGTCAGAAGTCTAGCTGATGCTCTGGTTCTATGTCTGAGGTCTGATCTGACCTGTCTTTTATACAGAGAGCTGGTCCATCAGACCCATTAACAATTGACGGGGGAATCTCCCCTTTATACCCTCATTCACTCTGAATATCTTTCTAAGAACGAACATTCTGCCCTTCAGGTTCCTCTTCCTCAATTCTCTGTAACTCTGTTTCCTCCAGGATGTTCAGCAGCGCTGCTATTTTCTGAAATACTCAGAATACATTTACTGGAGAATTGCATGTCAATGGAAGGATATTAAAGTGGACTATAAACTATATGATACATTACATCAAATACAAGAACAATTCAAATTAAATTAAATTCTCTACATCATAACCAACTAGTTTGTAAGTCATTCTTGAAATCAACTATGTGTCTTTCAACATTTAATTGCAGATTTTAGGATGTGTGTATTTTGATTAAAAACCTGTAGCATACTGTTAACCTTTACATCATAGTGAAATTAAATCATAGAATATTTTATAAATTCATCTCAGATTTAGTGTGGTGTGGTTTGTGTCTTCCCTCAGTTTGGAAGGTTGGTGGTTTGATCCCTGGTCGAGTTTATAACAAAAACATTCTACAGTTGCTATATCCATTATTGGACTAAAGAGAAGAATATAACTTCTAAATGCTTCTTGAGTTTAGTTGAACTGTCATACCCCATCAGAACCCAGAATATAAGCTTATTTTACTATAATTTAAAACATAGGAAATGTAAACACCCACTGTATATCCTGAGAACATGGTTAAAACTATAATGTTGACATCGTGGATGGTCAGTCCTTCCATCCGTAGCTCTGTCTATGAATTTGGGAGTGGTTACATTTATCCAAACCCATCCCTGGATTCTCACAAAAACAAGGACAGGAAATGTTTTGTTATACTATGGGCAGTTATGGACCGGACAAGACTACTGTACTCTCCCCACACTCACACCAACTTCACTAGACTACAGTAGACTCTGTATCTCTCCCTACACTCACAC
Source organism: Oncorhynchus mykiss (assembly GCF_013265735.2). Taxonomy (NCBI): domain Eukaryota; kingdom Metazoa; phylum Chordata; class Actinopteri; order Salmoniformes; family Salmonidae; genus Oncorhynchus; species Oncorhynchus mykiss. The sequence continues at coordinate 7,921,945 of NC_048590.1, read as the reverse complement.
CAACTTCACTAGACTACTGTAGACTCTGTATCTCTCCCTACACTCACACCAACTTCACTAGACTACTGTAGACTCTGTATCTCTCCCCACACTCACACCAACTTCACTAGACTACAGTAGACTCTGTATCTCTCCCTACACTCACACCAACTTCACTAGACTACAGTAGACTCTGTATCTCTCCCCACACTCACACCAACTTCACTAGACTACAGTAGACTCTGTATCTCTCCCTACACTCACACCAACTTCACTAGACTACAGTAGACTCTGTATCTCTCCCCACACTCACACCAACTTCACTAGACTACTGTACTCTCCCCACACTGACACCAACTTCACTAGACTCCTGTAGACTCTGTATCTCTCCCCACACTGACACCAACTTCACTAGACTACTGTTTCTCTCCCCACACTCACACCAACTTCACTACACTACAGTAGACTCTGTATCTCTCCCTACACTCACACCAACTTCACTAGACTACTGTAGACTCTGTATCTCTCCCCACACTGACACCAACTTCACTAGACTACTGTACTCTCCCCACACTGACACCAACTTCACTAGACTCCTGTAGACTCTGTATCTCTCCCCACACTCACACCAACTTCACTAGACTACAGTAGACTCTGTATCTCTCCCTACACTCACACCAACTTCACTAGACTACTGTACTCTCCCCACACTCACACCAACTTCACTAGACTACTGTTTCTCTCCCCACACTCACACCAACTTCACTAGACTACAGTATACTCTGTATCTTTCCCTACACTCACACCAACTTCACTAGACTACTGTACTCTCCCCACACTCACACCAACTTCACTAGACTCCTGTAGACTCTGTACTCTCCCTACACTCACACCAACTTCACTAGACTACTGTACTCTCCCCACACTCACACCAACTTCACTAGACTACAGTATACTCTGTATCTCTCCCTACACTCACACCAACTTCACTAGACTACTGTACTCTCCCCACACTCACACCAACTTCACTAGACTACAGTATACTCTATCTCTCCCTACACTCACACCAACTTCACTAGACTACAGTAGACTCTATCTCTCTACTCTATCTCTCTACCCACACTCACTTCACACTCAGCAGAAACAGCCTTTTACTGTAAAATATAATTTCAAGAAATTCTAGACAAATAATTCCATTATGTTCTCTATTCAAAATGACAGAAAACTTCCTGTAGGCCTGATATGCAATCATACTGACTGACCCATCTGTTATACAATCATACTGACTGACCCATCTGTTATACAATCATACTGACTGACCCATCTGTCTATACAATCATACTGACTGACCCATCTGGCTCTACAATCATACTGACTGACCCATCTGGCTCTACAATCATACTGACTGACCCATCTGTTATACAATCATACTGACTGACCCATCTGTTATACAATCATACTGACTGACCCATCTGTCTATACAATCATACTGACTGACCCATCTGTCTATACAATCATACTGACTGACCCATCTGGCTCTACAATCATACTGACTGACCCATCTGTTATACAATCATACTGACTGACCCATCTGTCTATACAATCATACTGACTGACCCATCTGGCTCTACAATCATACTGACTGACCCATCTGGCTCTACAATCATACTGACTGACCCATCTGTTATACAATCATACTGACTGACCCATCTGTTATACAATCATACTGACTGACCCATCTGTCTATACAATCATACTGACTGACCCATCTGTCTATACAATCATACTGACTGACCCATCTGGCTCTACAATCATACTGACTGACCCATCTGGCTCTACAATCATACTGACTGACCTATCTGTCTATATAATTGTACTGACTGACCCATCTGTTATACAATCATACTGACTGACCCATCTGTCTATACAATCATACTGACTGACCCATCTGTCTATACAATCATACTGACTGACCCATCTGGCTCTACAATCATACTGACTGACCCATCTGATATACAATCATACTGACTGACCCATCTGTTATACAATCATACTGACTGACCCATCTGTCTATACAAGCATACTGACTGACCCATCTGGCTCTACAATCATACTGACTGACCCATCTGGCTCTACAATCATACTGACTGACCCATCTGTTATACAATCATACTGACTGACCCATCTGGCTCTACAATCATACTGACTGACCCATCTGGCTCTACAATCATACTGACTGACCCATCTGGCTCTACAATCATACTGACTGACCCATCTGGCTCTACAATCATACTGACTGACCCATCTGTTATACAATCATACTGACTGACCCATCTGTTATACAATCATACTGACTGACCCATCTGGCTCTACAATCATACTGACTGACCCATCTGTTATACAATCATACTGACTGACCCATCTGTTATACAATCATACTGACTGACCCATCTGTCTATACAATCATACTGACTGACCCATCTGTCTATACAATCATACTGACTGACCCATCTGGCTCTACAATCATACTGACTGACCCATCTGGCTCTACAATCATACTGACTGACCTATCTGTCTATATAATTGTACTGACTGACCCATCTGTTATACAATCATACTGACTGACCCATCTGTCTATACAATCATACTGACTGACCCATCTGTCTATACAATCATACTGACTGACCCATCTGGCTCTACAATCATACTGACTGACCCATCTGATATACAATCATACTGACTGACCCATCTGTTATACAATCATACTGACTGACCCATCTGTCTATACAATCATACTGACTGACCCATCTGGCTCTACAATCATACTGACTGACCCATCTGGCTCTACAATCATACTGACTGACCCATCTGTTATACAATCATACTGACTGACCCATCTGGCTCTACAATCATACTGACTGACCCATCTGGCTCTACAATCATACTGACTGACCCATCTGGCTCTACAATCATACTGACTGACCCATCTGGCTCTACAATCATACTGACTGACCCATCTGGCTCTACAATCATACTGACTGACCCATCTGGCTCTACAATCATACTGACTGACCCATCTGGCTCTACAATCATACTGACTGACCCATCTGGCTCTACAATCATACTGACTGACCCATCTGGCTCTACAATCATACTGACTGACCCATCTGTTATACAATCATACTGACTGACCCATCTGTTATACAATCATACTGACTGACCCATCTGTCTATACAATCATACTGACTGACCCATCTGTTATACAATCATACTGACTGACCAATCTGTTATACAATCATACTGACTGACCCATCTGTTATACAATCATACTGACTGACCCATCTGTTATACAATCATACTGACTGACCCATCTGTTATACAATCATACTGACTGACCAATCTGTTATACAATCATACTGACTGACCCATCTGTTATACAATCATACTGACTGACCCATCTGACTACAATCATACTGACTGACCCATCTGTTATACAATCATACTGACTGACCCATCTGGCTCTACAATCATACTGACTGACCCATCTGTTATACAATCATACTGACTGACCCATCTGTTATACAATCATACTGACTGACCCATCTGTTATACAATCATACTGACTGACCAATCTGTTATACAATCATACTGACTGACCCATCTGTTATACAATCATACTGACTGACCC